>NW_022261982.1:3069985-3369985 GCF_002021735.2 Oncorhynchus kisutch | reverse complement strand
AGCTCTGAAACCAGATTGCATAGCAGAGAGAGTATAGTGAGATTCGAAATGGTCGGTAATCTGTTTGTTGACTTGGCTTTCGAAGACCTTAGAAAGGCAGGGCAGGATAGATATAGGTCTGTAGCAGTTTGGGTCAAGAGTGTCCCCCCCTTTGAAGAGGGGGATGACCGCAGCTGCTTTCCAATCTTTGGGAATCTCAGACGACACGAAAGAGAGGTTGAATAGGCTAGTAATAGGGGTGGCAACAATTTTGGCAGATAATTTTAGAAAAAAAGGGTCCAGATTGTCTAGCCCGGCTGATTTGTAGGGGTCCAGATTTTGCAGCTCTTTCAGAACATCAGCTGACTGGATGGAGGTATTCTTATTCTCCATGAACTTTACAGTGTCCCATAACTTTTTTGAGTTAGTGTTGCAGGAAGCAAAATTCTGCTTGAAAAAGCTAGCCTTGACTTTTCTAACTGCCTGTGTATATTGGTTTCTAGCTTCCCTGAAAAGCTGCATATCACGGGGGTTGTTCGATGCTAATGCAGAACGCCATAGGATGTTTTTGTGTTGGTTAAGGGTAGTCAGATCTGGGAAGAACCAAGGGCTATATCTGTTCCTGGTTCTGAATTTCTTGAATGGGGCATGCTTATTTAAGATGGTGAGGAAGGCTTTTTTTTTTTTTATAACCAGGCATCCTCTACTGATGTTATAATGTACAGCAACATAGTGTTCATAACTGCTGGTCACTTTGTCCTCAAGGATCATACAGCATTATAATGACCATCAGTGTGATGCATTACTAACCCATACTGCAGTCCTCAAGGATCATACAGCATTATAATGACCATCAGTGTGATGCATTACTAACCCATACTGCAGTTCTCAAGGATCATACAGCATTATAATGACCATCAGTGTGATGCATTACTAACCCATACTGCAGTCCTCAAGGATCATACAGCATTATAATGACCATCAGTGTGATGCATTACTAACCCATACTGCAGTCCTCAAGGATCATAGCATTATAATGACCATCAGTAGGATGCATTACTAACCCATACTGCAGTCCTCAAGGATCATAGCATTATAATGACCATCAGTGTGATGCATTACTAACCCATACTGCAGTCCTCAAGGATCATACAGCATTATAATGACCATCAGTGTGATGCATTACTAACCCATACTGCAGTCCTCAAGGATCATAGCATTATAATGACCATCAGTGTGATGCATTACTAACCCATACTGCAGTCCTCAAGGATCATACAGCATTATAATGACCATCAGTGTGATGCATTACTAACCAATACTGCAGTCCTCAAGGATCATACAGCATTATAATGACCATCAGTGTGATGCATTACTAACCCATACTGCAGTCCTCAAGGATCATACAGCATTATAATGACCATCAGTGTGATGCATTACTAACCCATACTGCAGTCCTCAAGGATCATAGCATTATAATGACCATCAGTGTGATGCATTACTAACCCATACTGCAGTCCTCAAGGATCATACAGCATTATAATGACCATCAGTGTGATGCATTACTAACCCATACTGCAGTCCTCAAGGATCATACAGCATTATAATGACCATCAGTGTGATGCATTACTAACCCATACTGCAGTCCTCAAGGATCATACATCATTATAATGACCATCAGTGTGATGCATTACTAACCCATACTGCAGTCCTCAAGGATCATACATCATTATAATGACCATCAGTGTGATGCATTACTAACCCATACTGCAGTCCTCAAGGATCATAGCATTATAATGACCATCAGTGTGATGCATTACTAACCCATACTGCAGTCCTCAAGGATCATACAGCATTATAATGACCATCAGTGTGATGCATTACTAACCCATACTGCAGTCCTCAAGGATCATACAGCATTATAATGACCATCAGTGTGATGCATTACTAACCCATACTGCAGTCCTCAAGGATCATACAGCATTATAATGACCATCAGTGTGATGCATTACTAACCCATACTGCAGTCCTCAAGGATCATAGCATTATAATGACCATCAGTGTGATGCATTACTAACCCATACTGCAGTCCTCAAGGATCATACAGCATTATAATGACCATCAGTGTGATGCATTACTAACCCATACTGCAGTCCTCAAGGATCATACATCATTATAATGACCATCAGTGTGATGCATTACTAACCCATACTGCAGTCCTCAAGGATCATACAGCATTATAATGACCATCAGTGTGATGCATTACTAACCCATACTGCAGTCCTCAAGGATCATACAGCATTATAATGACCATCAGTGTGATGCATTACTAACCCATACTGCAGTCCTCAAGGATCATACAGCATTATAATGACCATCAGTGTGATGCATTACTAACCCATACTGCAGTCCTCAAGGATCATACATCATTATAATGACCATCAGTGTGATGCATTACTAACCCATACTGCAGTCCTCAAGGATCATACAGCATTATAATGACCATCAGTGTGATGCATTACTAACCCATACTGCAGTCCTCAAGGATCATACAGCATTATAATGACCATCAGTGTGATGCATTACTAACCCATACTGCAGTCCTCAAGGATCATACATCATTATAATGACCATCAGTGTGATGCATTACTAACCCATACTGCAGTCCTCAAGGATCATACAGCATTATAATGACCATCAGTGTGATGCATTACTAACCCATACTGCAGTCCTCAAGGATCATACATCATTATAATGACCATCAGTGTGATGCATTACTAACCCATACTGCAGTCCTCAAGGATCATACATCATTATAATGACCATTAGTGTGATGCATTACTAACCCATACTGCAGTCCTCAAGGATCATACATCATTATAATGACCATCAGTGTGATGCATTACTAACCCATACTGCAGTCCTCAAGGATCATACATCATTATAATGACCATCAGTGTGATGCATTACTAACCCATACTGCAGTCCTCAAGGATCATACATCATTATAATGACCATTAGTGTGATGCATTACTAACCCATACTGCAGTCCTCAAGGATCATACATCATTATAATGACCATTAGTGTGATGCATTACTAACCCATACTGCAGTCCTCAAGGATCATACATCATTATAATGACCATTAGTGTGATGCATTTTTATACATTTTTGTCAATGAGCAGAACATCATCTTTCTCATGGTGTGTTATAGCATACGTATTAGCCACTATAACAGGGGGACCAGTCACACAACTTTCCGAGGTGACAAAGGTCCGGATGGATATTGTCATTTATCGGCATAGTAACAAACCCCAACCTCTACAACCCATGTGACCCCAAACTGTTCACAGCCCTCTTGTTGGTGGAGAGAACATTTAGAAGTTTTTAAGCTAATTTCCTGCAATTCTACACATTTTGCCATGTCTAATGTGTGTTCATATGATACTGTACCTGAGTGATTCAACAAAATGTCGGGCCCTTGGGGGTCGAGGCCCCTGGTTACTTAATCTGACCATAACAACTACAAGATGTAGATAGCTGGTTAGCCTAACATACCTATCTAATTGACTTGGGCAAGTAGTTGATCAACTGGATATGTCTGACAGGTTAGAAAGAGCTCTATCAGGGAATGACATCAGAGGAAAACTGTCCTTGCACTACCAGATTTACAAATTGCACCTTGTAGATTCTACTATTGCAGCAATCAACAGCACTAAGTTGAAAGCATGACTGAGTTCCTAAAAAGATCTCGGGACTCCGGTCCGTATTGACCCTGTTCTAGGTGTGGTTCCAGACCGCGGTCCGTATTGACCCTGTTCTAGGTGTGGTTCTGGACCGCGGTCTGTATTGACCCTGTTCTAGGTGTGGTTCTGGACCGCGGTCCGTATTGACCCTGTTCTAGGTGTGGTTCCTGACCGCGGTCCGTATTGACCCTGTTCTAGGTGTGGTTCCGGACCGCGGTCCTTATTGACCCTGTTCTAGGTGTGGTTCCGGACCGCGGTCCGTATTGACCCTGTTCTAGGTGTGGTTCCGGACCGCGGTCCACCAGTTGAGTATGGCTGCAGTATAAAGTCATCTTTGACTGCTTTAGGTGAAGTGATGAAATGCCTCATAATAAAGTGATTGTCTGCTTTCAGTAAAGTGAAACTTTCTACACATTTCATGATGACATCACAAACATGTTTCATTCTGTCTCACTCTTCTTTATTCAAACAGTTGCATAACACAACGCTATGCATCGCAACACAACGCTACACAAAACAGCACTACAATACACTACACTACGCAACACAAATTGCCTCAAAGTCATACAATTGGCAATTTAGTTTAAAAAAGCTTTTAAAAGAAAAAGGCAAAGCCCTGTGCTATAAAATCCATAAATATATATTTTTAAAAAATATGGCTTTTAGCTGACGCTTTTCTCCAAGAGACTTACATTTTTTAAATAATATGGGAATCAAACCCACAACACCACCATGCTCTACCAACTGTGTGTGTGTGTGAGAGAGTTTGTAATATAGTAAGTATTAAGTAGTGTGTAACTGTCTTCATGCAGGGCTCTCTCAGTTGGTGACAACACAGCAGGTTGTCACAGCAACCCTGGGAGAAGATGCAGTCTTAACCTGTGAGCTCATGACACTCAAAGACGTGCGGCAAGTGACCTGGCAAAAAGTGACAGCTGAGGCGAATGAAAATGTGGCCACCTACAGCAAACGCGGTTCCCATGTCAACCCACCTTTTCAGAGGAACGTGGAGTTTGAAGACGAGGGACTGCAGAGCTGCTCTATCATCATCAGAGGAGTGTCAAGAGGAGACGAGTCCTGCTACAAGTGTCTGTTTAACACCTATCCAGATGGACCTATCAGCGGAAGGACCTGCCTCAAAGTCAATGGTAAAATGTGATAACATAATGTACTGTAAATGATTGACCCAGAACAACTTCTTCAGAACTTCAAGCAGCCATTTTATCAGATCATACATCCAATGTCTTGAAACTATTTATCAAAATGGATTCATTTAGTAAATCATTTCAATGGAATCATTGTGGTCTCACTGTGAACTGTGTCTGTTGTTCTATAGAGCTGTATGGACCCTCACTCCTCATCACACAAACCAACAACAGTCACACCACTCTGTCCTGTTCTGCTACTGGACGACCTGTTCCTACAGTAACCTGGGAAGACACAGAAATTCTAGAAAATTCCACAATGGCCAATGTCACCCATCTCAACGGAACTGTCACTGTCACCATAACTTCTACGCTGGCAGCATTCAGTCTACCTGACAAAGACACCAGGGTTGGCTGTATGGTCTCACTGTTCTCTGGAGGTGTCACCAAGAACGTATCCATGGTTATTCCAGCTAGAACTCATGCTTCATTTCCTGGTGAGAAATGGTTCTGTACATGCCTACAGTAACAATCAACATGCTGGTGTCATTCTGAAGCACTGTCTCTGTATGTTCTGTGCTAGGTGTACCTGAGGTCACTGATGGTGACAGGATCAGTGGTCAGTCATTAATCTAATGACCACAACTAATCTCTGACACTCTTATCTGTGAATTGTACCATTCTCATCCTGTCATCTTTCACAGTTAAGCCAACAGGGATTGGTGCAGTGATGGGTTCACTGTGTTTCATTGCTGTGTGCTGTGGAACTGTGGTACTGTGGTGCAAACTGAGAAATACAACAAGAAGGTAAGTTTTACTGTTCAGATGACAGAGAGAAAATACTGTATTCATTTTACCTTGACAGTCAAACTTACAAAAACAATCTTTAGCCAAATTCCCGCAGGCAATGAACAGGAACAGCAACTATCAACAGTCAACCCTCAACGTGATGACTGAAATCCAGAGGTCTAATCTAACAGTAAGACGTATATTCTAATTAACAGTCGGGTTTATGATTTCAAATAAACAGTGTTTGTACTTACTGTGTGTAATAGATTAGAAAACATTGAATTGCTTTTCAGCATCAAATGTCCTCCCTGGAGAATATGTAACTGTAACTACCCACAAAGCCATTATATCAGTACACTACTACAACATGATCTGACTCTGATCAGTATCATTGATGTTAATATCTTTCAGGACCACAACAATATCCAGTACATTCTAAATGTGTTAGTAGAACCTTATTGGATCATCCTGGTAGAGTGGTAGTCATGGTGACCGCATACATGCAAATGAGTTGCATTGCTGCAGTGTTGTTCCAGTATGTTATTTGTATTTTGTATTTATAAGGGAACCCCATTAGCTGCTACTCTTCCTGGGTCCAAACATATTACAGTACTTACATTACATATAAAACAGTACATCATATAACATTATTACACCACTACATCTCTACAATACAACATGTTTAATACCACCATACAACAATATCACAATGTATACACATGCATGTGTCTGTACCTTTATATGTGTCTTCACTGTATCCGTTCGGATTCTACTGCTTGTATTACATGATGTGGAATAGAGTTCCATGTAGTCATGGCTCTATGTAGTATTGTGCACCTCCCATAGTCTGTTTTGGACTTGGGGACTGAAAAGAGACCTCTGGTGGCATGTCTTGTGGGGTATGCATTGGTGTCCGAGCTGTGTGCAAGTGTTTTAAACAGACAGCTTGGTACATTGAGCTTGTCATCACCTCTTACAAAAACAAGTAGTGATGAAGTCAATCTCTCCTCTACTTTGAGCCATGAGAGATTGACATGCATGTCATTAATGTCAGCTCTCCGTGTACTTTTAAGGGCCAGCCGTGCGGCCCTGTTCTGAGCCAACTACAATTGTGGCACTTGACCACACTACTAATAGTAGTCAAGGTGCGACAAAACTATGGCCTGTAGGACCTGCCTTGTTGATAGTGTTGTTAAGAAGGTAGAAACTATGGCCTGTAGGACCTGCCTTGTTGATAGTGTTGTTAAGAAGGTAGAAACTATGGCCTGTAGGACCTGCCTTGTTGATAGTGTTGTTAAGAAGGTAGAAACTAGGGCCTGTAGGACCTGCCTTGTTGATAGTGTTGTTAAGAAGGTAGAAACTATGGCCTGTAGGACCTGCCTTGTTGATAGTGTTGTTAAGAAGGTAGAAACTAGGGCCTGTAGGACCTGCCTTGTTGATAGTGTTGTTAAGAAGGTAGAAACTATGGCCTGTAGGACCTGCCTTGTTGATAGTGTTGTTAAGAAGGTAGAAACTAGGGCCTGTAGGACCTGCCTTGTTGATAGTGCTGTTATGAAGGCAGAGCAGTGCTTTATTATGGACAGACTTGTCCCCATCTTAGCTACTACTGCATCAATATGTTTTGACCATGACAGTTTACAATCCAGGGTAACTCCTAGCAGTTTAGTCACCTTAACTTGCTCAATTTCCACATTATTCATTACAATATTTAATTGAGGTTTAGGGTTTAGTGAATGATTTGTCCCAAATACAATGCTTTTAGTTTTGGAAATATTCAGGACTAACTTATTCCTTGCCACCCTATCCGAAACTAACCGCAGCTCTTTGTTGTATAGTGTTGAGTCATCCGCATACATAGACACACTGGCTTTACTCAAACAGCTGCCCTGGGGAATTCCTGATTCTACCTGGATTATGTTTGAGAGGCTTCCATTAAAGAGCACCCTCTGTGTTCTGTTAGACAATCAACTCTTTATCCACATTATAGTAGGGGGTGTAAAGCCATAATACATATGTTTTCCCGGCAGCAGACTGAATGATAATGTCAAAAGCTGCACTGAAGTCTAACAAAACAGCCCCCATGATCATTTTATCATCAATTTCTCTCAGCCGCCTCCCAGGTGGCGCAGTGGTTAAGGGTGCTGTAATGCAGCGCCAGCTGTGCCACCAGAGACTCTGGGTTCGAGCCCAGGCTCTGTCGTAACCGGCCGCGACCGGGAGGTCTGTGGGGCGACGCACAATTGGCCTAGCATCGTCCGGGTTAGGGAGGGTTTGGCCGGTATGGAAATCCTTGTCTCATCGCACACCAGTGACTCCTGTGGCGGGCTGGGTGCAGTGCACGCTAACCAAGTTTGCCAGGTGCACGGTGTTTCCTCTGACACATTGGTGGGGCTGGTTCTGGGGTGGATGGCGCTATGTTAAGAAGCAGTGCTTGGTTGGGTTGTGTATCGGAGGACGCATGACTTTCAACCTTCGTCTCTCCCGAGCCTGTATGGGAGTTGAAGCGATGAGACAAGATAGTAGCTACTAAAATAATTGGATACCATGAAATTGGGGAGAAAAAGGGGTAAAATCGAAAAAAGAAAAAAAAATTCTCTCAGCCAATCATCATTCATTTGTGTCAGTGCTGTGCTTGTTGAGTGTCCTTCCCTATAAGTGTGCTGAAAGTCTGTTGTAAATTTGTTCACTGTGAAATTGCACTCTATCTGGTCAAATATATATTTTTTCTAGAAGTTTACTAAGGGTTGATAACAGGCTGATTGGTTGGCTATTTGAGCCAGTTAAGGGGGCTTTACTATTCTTGTGTAACGAAATGACTTTAGCTTCCCTCCAGGCCTGAGGGCACACACTTTCTAATAGGCTTAAATTGAAGATGTGGCATTATCATTGGCTATTATCCTCAGTAATTTTCCATCCAGATTGTCAGACCCTGGTGGCTTGTCATTGTTGATAGACAACAATCATGTTTTCACCTCTTCCACACTGACTTTACGGAATTCACAAGCACTATTCTTGTCTTTCATCATGTGGTCAGATATACTTGGATGTGTAGTGTCAGCGTTTGCTGCTGGCCTGTCACACATACGTTTGCTTATCTTGCCAATGAAAAAGTCATTAAAGTAGTTGGCAATATCAGTTGGTTTTGGGATAAATGAGCCATCCGATTCATTGAATGATGGAGCTGAGTTTGCCTTTTTTCCCAATATTTAATTTAAGGTGCTCCAAAGCCTTTTACTATGATTCCTTATATAATTTATTTTTGTTTCATAGTGTAGTTTTATTTTAATTAGTCATGATTTCTTAATTTGAAATACGTTTGCCAATCAGTTGGGCTGCCAGATTAATTGCCATACCTTTTGCCTCATCCCTCTCACCCATACAATTGTTCAATTCCTCAGCAATCCACAGGGATTTAACAGTTTTTACAGTCATTTTCTTAATGGGTGCATACTAATTAGTAACTGGAATAAGCTATTTCATAAATGTGTCAAGTGCAGTGTCTGGTTGCTCCTCATTACACATCAAAGACCAGCAAATATGATTTACCTCATCAACATATGACTCACTATAAAACTTCTTGTATGACCTCTTATACACTATATTAGGCTCAGCCGTTGGAACTATTCTAAAATGGATTAAATAAAAGTGTGATGATCACTTTAATGGTACTGTATTTCAAACACTGGTCAGTTATGTTTGTTTTAGACCATAGCTGTCAATACTGTTTTTACTTCTTTTTTTTATGAGAACTTGAGTGACTGCTATGCTGTCTCAAACACATCTGTGTGGTTCAAAGACTGTTTCTATCCATAGGCATTGTGGGTACTGAATAGTGGACTGAATGGCTGACACACATAGGCCTGCTGTTTATTTTATACTTAAATACAGTCTGTATGTAAATATGTTTTGTAGTTGGTTAATGATGACACCTGATGAATCCAAACTAGACTTATGTGTGGTTTTTATTCTTTACTGGGGGTTTTATAAATCAAATGTTAGGTACTTTCATGGTGTGGGTGGTTTTCTTAATTCTTCACTTTTTTTAATCAAATGCTGTAAGATACACAATGTTGTAATATACTTTGTTGTGTGTGTTTTTGTTTTCTACTTTTATAAATAAAATGTTTAAACAATGTTGTAATGTACGTTGTGACATCGCTTGTTATACCATGTGTCATAAATCTATGGAGCCAGATATCTTCCAAAACGTTGAACGTACGTCACACATACGTACGTTCAAGGATCGTAAGAAAATCCATTCTAAATGGTTAGGATTGTAAGAATAGCCATACATAAACGTGAACTTTCATCTGTGAACATGTTACGATTAACATGAACATTTTAGGCTTATACAAGTCCTGTTTCAATTCTGATGTACAATAATACCTTTCAAAATTTTGGCAGTTTCATCTCACCAACAAAGAAAGCGTACACCGAACGGCCTGTGAGGAGTGCTACCCGAACAAGCATTACACAGTATAAAACAAGTAATGGAAACCGGAAAGAGGTATCCTGCACGTTTTCAAATTAAAAGTCTCCATTCTCTTATTGGCATCATTATTATTGGCATCATTTGGTTAACCCCAGTTTTTGGAATAAATTGAGGTCGTTGACAAAACAGACCATTGTCAAAGGTCTGCGTGATAATGACGTCAATGTATTCCAAACACTGGTGCCTGATGATCACAATCATTTGGATTATAAGCTTTCTGGTATGTTCTATTACGAATTGTCTGGGACTCGTTATTGTTTCGTTGTTTACTACTGAAATATATTTAGCTTATTAAGTCAAATAAGACATTAACTGCAATACACTGATCTCAAATATATTGGCATAATTAGGCTAAACAGAGCCATGGCGGACCCATTGTAAAATTAGAGGCTTTTTATATTGTATTAAAACGTGTCCCATTCCAACGTGCTAACTCTGCCCACTGGGGCGTGGCTTATGGAGCGCTCTTTAAAATACGCGCTTGTATCAATTTATTCCAACAGATTGCGTTCTCATTACACATGCACCCATTTGGACCCAATGTCAACTGGCAGAGGCTGTGACTCAATGGAGAATCTGGCAAGGTGGGTTTCACGGAGGCATCTCTCAACTCGACGTCTATTACTACGAAGAATGTAACATGGGCAGAAGAAGCCTGCTATATTTGTTCCTTCAATGTTTACCCGAGTGGATCAAGACGCAAGCAGACGTGTCTTACCGTTCAAGGTTAGTCAACTTAATTAACTAATTAATTACATTCCGGGGAGGGTCATGTAATTTGTAATCAATTAAACGTCTCATTGCTCAGGGTTTGAGAATTAGTTGTATATTATAGTATCTCATGATGCCCCTCATCCCTGATTCTCTGCTGGGTCCGCAATATCAAGCTCTGAACGAACAGAGTAGAAACACAGATGGACAACTAGTAAAAGCACAAACGCGCTTTATTCGTCCCACTGGATGCTTCAGCTGCAAATACAACATACAAGTCACACAAGCATATATTTATACCTTCCAACTAGGTGGAGTCACCACTCACCACTTCCAAGATAAACAATCAATCTCTGTTCCTCTTACTTATTACATTGTCATGGCCCTGCCTGAGTCCAGAGCAGCGTGAGATGGGACTTTGTTTGGGGTGGACCCCTGCCGCCTTCCTCCCAGAGGTTTCTTCTCTCTTCAACTGTTGTCCTCATCTCGATGTTGAGTTCCACCTTTCTCCTTGCCCTAGTTCCACAGAAACTAACCTGACTTATCAGGAACTGAGGCTAGCCTGTTGCTCTTAACCTCCATCCTTAGAAATATTAATACACAGCAAGAACAAAACATGTCTGGACAGACACCTTCTATACTCGTCTCACAGTAACTTTCCTATACAAAGTTCAATAAAGTAGTTAGAATCCAACATGATCCATAGCCTATACTATAGGCCTAGGCTATACCAAGACCATACAGGGAGAAGCACAGTGCAAAGTTATATTTCTAATAAAATTGACTTCCTTCCCTAGTTTTTGCGCTGCTGGGATGGTACACTGCTCAAAAAAATAAAGGGAACACCTAAACAACACAATGTAACTCCAAGTCAATCACACTTAGGAAGCAACACTGATTGACAAATTTCACATGCTGTTGTGCAAATGGAATAGAGAACAGGTGGAAATTATAGGCAATTAGCAAGACACCCCCAATAAAGTAGTGGTTCTGCAGGTGGTATCCACAGACCGACCACTTCTCAGTTCCTATGCTTCCTGGCTGATGTTTTGGCCACTTTTGAATGCTGGCGGTACTTTCACTCTAGTGGTAGCATGAGACGGAGTCTACAACCCACACAAGTGGCTCAGGTAGTGCAGCTCATCCAGGATGGCACATCAATGCGAGCTGTGGCAAGAAGGTTTGCTGTGTCTGTCAGCGTAGTGTCCAGAGCATGGAGGCGCTACCAAGAGACAGGCCAGTACATCAGGAGACGTGGAGGAGGCCAGCAGCAGGACCGCTACCTCCAACTTTGTGCAAGGAGGAGCAGGAGGAGCACTGCCAGAGCCCTGCAAAATGACCTCCAGCAGGCCACAAATGTGCATGCATCTACTCAAACGGTCAGAAACAGACTCCATGAGGGTGGTATGAGGGCCCGACGTCCACAGGTGGGGGTTGTGCTTACAGCCCAACACCGTGCAGGACATTTGGCATTTGCCAGAGAACACCAAGATTGGCAAATTTGCCACTGGCGCCCTGTGCTCTTCACAGATGAAAGCAGGTTCACACTGAGCACATGTGACAGACGTGACAGTCTGGAGACGTCGTGGAGAACGTTCTGCTGCCTGCAACATCCTTCAGCATGACCGGTTTGGCGGTGGGTCAGTCATGGTGTGGGGTGGAATTTCTTTGGGGGGCCGCACAGCCATCCATGTGCTCGCCAGAGGTAGCCTGACTGCCATTAGGTACCGAGATGAGATCCTCAGACCCCTTGTGAGACCATATGCTGGTGCGGTTGGCCCTGGGTTCCTGCTAATGCAAGACAATGCTAGACCTCATGTGGCTGGAGTGTGTCAGCAGTTCCTGCAAGAGGAAGGCTTTGATGCTATGGACTGGCCCGCCCGTTCCCCAGACCTGAATCCAATTGAGCACATCTGGGACATCATGTCTCCCTCCATCCACCAACGCCACGTTGCACCACAGACTGTCCAGGAGTTGGCGGATGCTTTAGTCCAGGTCTGGGAGGAGATCCCTCAGGAGACCATCCGCCACCTCATCAGGAGCATGCCCAGGCGTTGTAGGGAGGTCATACAGGCACGTGGAGGCCACACACACTACTGAGCCTCATTTTGACTTGTTTTAAGGACATTACATCAAAGTTGGATCAGCCTGTAGTGTGGTTTTCCACTTTAATTTTGAGTGTGACTCCAAATCCAGACCTCCATGGGTTGATACATTTGATTTCCATTGATCATTTTTTGTGATTTTGTTGTCAGCACATTCAACTATGTAAAGAAAAAAGTTTTTAATAAGAATATTTCATTCATTCAGATCTAGGATGTGTTATTTTAGTGTTCCCTTTATTTTTTTGAGCAGTGTATATATAAAACTAGGCTACACTGCAATGGATAGGCGTTCCCAATCCAGGCTGCATCACATCCGGCCGTGATTGGGAGTCCCATAGGGTGGCGCACAATTGGCCCAAGGTCGTCTGGGTTTTAAATAATAATTTCTTCTTCAGTGCCTTGCTCAAGGGCACTTCGCCAGATTTTTCACTTTTGGTTTCACTGGCCCAACGCTCTAAACGCTAGGCTACCTGCCACTCTTACATAGATGTGCAGGGCTCAATGATGTTGATGGCTGTCGATGGCATGAATCTGTAACAACAACGGTGTATTAGCTAATGCGGCCATTACATTTATAGCATGCTAGCAAACTCACTTATACAGCAATAACATACATTACATGTATAGCATGCTAGCTAACTCACTTATACAGCAATAACATACGTTGCCTCTATAGCATGCTAGCTAACTCACTTATACAGCAATACCATACATTGCCTCTATAGCATGCTAGCTAACTCATTTATACAGCAATAACATACGTTGCCTCTATAGCATGCTAGCTAACTCACTTATACAGCAATACCATACATTGCCTCTATAGCATGCTAGCTAACTCACTTATACAGCAATAACATACATTACATCTAAAACATGCTAACTCACTTATACAGCAATAACATACGTTGCCTCTATAGCATGCTAGCTAACTCACTTATACAGCAATACCATACATTGCCTCTATAGCATGCTAGCTAACTCACTTATACAGCAATACCATACATTGCAAATAAAGCATGCTAGCTAACTCACTTATACAGCAATACCATACATTGCCTCTATAGCATGCTAGCTAACTCACTTATACAGCAATAACATACATTACATCTAAAACATGCTAACTCACTTATACAGCAATAACATACGTTGCCTCTATAGCATGCTAGCTAACTCACTTATACAGCAATACCATACATTACATCTAAAACATGCTAACTCACTTATACAGCAATACCATACATTGCCTCTAGAGCATGCTATTTAACTGACTTGCCTAGTTAAATAAAATAAAAATGTAATCTGTTGCCCTGTTCTTGCTGAGGTAAACCCTTCAGTGCTACCTACCAATGACTGTGCTGTGTACGGTGGCACTTTCTTAAAACTGCATTGTTGGTTAAGGGCTTGTAAGTAAGCATTTCACTGTTGTATGTGACAATTAACATTTGATTTGAAAAAAATTAAAAAATCTGTGCGCGCGGACTAGGCCTACTGATGTCCTGTTCAGTTGGAGAGGGGGAACCTGAAGACGAGGAAAACTAGAGCTACGACTATAATTGATTTGAATTAAAACAATATAATGAAGCTATTGAGTTATTGATCTCCATAAGCCATATTAGAGTAAATTACATTACAGATGGACAACGGATGAGTGCTGAAAGTAGACTAATTCGAGAAGGTCTAATTCAGTTAAACGGTTTTCAAATGAAAATGGCTTTAGGCTACTAACAACAAGAGCGCTTTGTGTTGGAGAATATATCTTCCTATTTAATAAATAAGAGGTAGACCTGCACCTGTTTGACAGATGTAATTATAGTCAACTATCCATAGATTTTGTCAGCCAATTCCTCCAATCACCATTAGGGTTGAATATTTTCAATTTTATGTTATTTTAAATGTGCTTTTCTTCCAAAAACAAGGACTTTTCAAGGTGACAAGGACGTTTCAAGGTGCCACAATTATTGACACCTTCATTCAATACTTTGTGCAACCTTCCTTTGCCAAGATAACAGCTCTGAGTCTTCTCCTATAATGCGTAATGAGGTTGGAGAACACATGGCAAGGGATCTGAGACCATTCCTCTATACAGAATCTCTCTAGATCCTTCAGATTCCGAGGCCCACACTTGTGGATTCTCCTCATCACCTCATCCCACAGGTTTTCTATGGGGTTCAGGTCAGGGGACTGGGATGGCCATGGCAAAACCTTGACTTTGTGGTCAGTAAACCATTTTTTGTGTTGTTTTCGAGGTGTACTTTGGATCATTGTCCTGCCCGAAGATCCAACCACGGCACAGTTTAAGCTTCCTAACAGAGGCAGTCCGGTTTAGATGTAATATCTGCTGGTACTTGATGGAGTCCATGATACCATGTATCCCCACAAGTGGTCCAGGTCCTTTGGAAGAAAAACAGCCCCACAACATCAAAGATCCATCACCAGACTTCACAGTGGGGATGAGGTACTTTCTGTATGGATATCTTTCTGTCTACACCAAACCCACCTCTGGTGTTTGTTTCCAAAAAGCTCTATTTTGGTCTCATCTGACCATAGAACCTGGTCCCATTGAAAGATCCAGTAATGTTTGGCAAACTGTAGGCGCTTGAGTTTGTTGTTTGATGACAGCAAAGGCGTTTTTATGGCAACCCTCCCAAACAACTTGTGGTTATGTAGGTGGCATCTGATTGTAGTTTTGGAGACTTTCTGACCCCAAGACCCATCTAACATCTGTAATTCTCCAGCTGTGATCCTTGGAGATGTTTTTTGCCACTCGAACCATCCTCCTCACTGTGCGTGGGGTCAATATAGACACATGTCCTCTTCCAGGCCCATTGTTAACATCTCCAGTAACTTTACATTTCTTAATTATTGCCCTGATAGTGGAAATGTGCAGTTCAACAACCATTTGTCGCACATTATCACATCTTTCCAATAGTGATGGATGACTATCGGACCTTGGCCTGTGTGTCACCATATATTTACACCCCAGTGAAACAGGAAGTCATGGCTTACCACTTAAGTGTTCCTAATCGCTCAGGTGAACTTAAGAAGGTAAAATATGAATGGGAAGATACTTCATTTAGATTTGACTCATAATCATTTCTAGGGGTGCCAATAATTGTGCAACACATGTTTTGAAGAAAAACATTTATTTCACATGTATTTTTTTCAATCATTTTACTTTAATTCAAAGGTTTAATTTTTGTAAATATTTTGAATGAAACACCAAGAGGATAAACAGCAAACACATTTTTTTCACAACCCGTTTTGCTCATATTTACCAAGTGTCCCAATATTAGTGGAGGGACCTGTATGTTCACCCCTACCCTTATCCACGGTGTTCTGCGAAACCACAACCTTCTGGCTACTTTGCCATGTAACGCTTACAAAACGCAGAACAGTTTCTAAAACGGCATATCTAAGACTCTGGTCTGTCCAAGGAGTGAGGGTAAACAGTAGGCAAGTTCTCTGCAATCCACTTCATATTTAAATTATTATTTTGGGTGTAGGGGAGGGTCACTTGTTTTTTTTGTTGTCAAGTGTTCAGGGAGGGTCGGGTAAAAATATATTTAAATGAAGGGAGGGCCATCCATTTCCATTTCAGAGATATGATTTTCTCCAGGTATCCCTTATTATAAATACCTTACAGTCCCTTAGTAGTCAACAAAAAAAAAATACACCCAAACAAAAGGTGAAAACTGATCCTCACACCATCTCTATCTGATACATGTTGTGTCTACTAGCTTATTCCCACAGAAAACTGCAGAGGGAAGCAGCACCACCAAATCAACCATCAGACTCCATATTTTCAACAAGAGAAACCGCAGAGGTTATTCAACCTTAACGACAAATCCAAGGTCATCTCAATATCTTTACAGTAGAAGCTAACAAAACACACCAAAACTGACAAGGTGTACACTGATTAGTAAAGAGAGGCTAACATTCTCTAATTCTCCATTTCCTCTGCACAGTTCTCACAGTGAGAAACAATAGGATCCAATTCAGTGTTACCACTTGCTTTATGACATGAGAATTAAGTGATGGACTTTAATCTTAGCTGGTCTGAGAGAACTGATGAGGCTTTTCTCCTTTATGTATATGTTGGTGTTTCTTTAAGCTGCTGTGCTGAGAGAAATTTTTCCCACAGTCAGAGCAGGAGTAAGGCTTCTCTCCTGTATGTATACGCTTGTGACATGTTAAGGTATATAATTGGGTAAAACAATTCCCACAGTCAGAGCAGAAGTGAGGCTTTTCTCCTGCATGTAAATATTGGTGTTTTTTTAAGTTGCTCTGTTGAGAGAAACTCTTCCCACATTCAGCGCAGGAGTAAGGCTTTTCTCCTGTGTGCGTTCTCCGGTGAACTGTTACCTCAGATGATGTTTTGAAGCATTTTCCACAGTCAGAGCAGAAGTAAGGCTTCTCTCCTGTGTGTGTTCTCTGGTGAACTGTTAGCTCAGATGATGTTGTGAAGCATTTTCCACAGTCAGAGCAGAAGTAAGGCTTTTCTCCTGTGTGTATACGTTGGTGTTTCTTTAAGCTGCTGTGTTGAGAGAAATCTTGCCCACAGTCAGAGCACGAGTAAGGCTTCTCTCCTGTGTGTATTCGCTTGTGACTATTTAACTTATCCAATTGGGAAAAACTCTTTTCACAGTCTGAGCAGGAGTAAGGCTTTTCTCCTGTATGTGAACGTTGGTGTCTTTTTAAGTTACTCTGTTGAGAGAAACTCTTCCCACAGTCAGAGCAGGAGTAAGGCTTTTCTCCTGTATGTATACGTTCATGTTTGATTAAGGTATCCAATAGGGAGAAACTCTTCCCACAGTCAGAGCAGAAGTAAGGATTCTCTCCTGTGTGTGTTCTCCGGTGAACTGTTAGCTCATATGATGTTGTGAAGCATTTTACACAGTCAGAGCAAGAGTAAGGCTTCTCTCCTGTGTGTATATGTTGGTGGTTTTTTAAGTTTCTCCGTTGAGAGAATCTGCACCCACAGTCAGAGCAGGAGTAAGGCTTCTCTCCAGTGTGCACGCTCTGATGAACTGTCAGAGCCCCTGATGTTCTAAAGCTCTTCCCACAGTCAGAGCAGGAGTAAGGCTTCTCTCCTGTATGAATACGTTGGTGTGTTTGTAAGCTTCCCAGTTGAGAGAAACTCTTCCCACAGTCAGAGCAGGAGTAAGGCTTCTCTCCTGTGTGCATACGCTGGTGAGATTTTAAGGTATTAAATTGGGCGAAACAATTCCCACAGTCAGAGCAGAAGTAAGACTTTTCTCCTGTGTGTATTAGTTGGTGCCTATTTAACTTATCCAATCGGGAGAAACTCTTTTCACAGTCGGAGCAGGAGTAAGGCTTCTCTCCTGTGTGCACTCTCTGATGAACTGTCAGAGCCCTTGATGTTGTGAAGCTCTTCCCACAGTCAGTGCAGGAATACAGAATCTCTCCTGTGTGTATTTTCAGGTGTATTTTTAGCTTTGATAGCATTGGGAAAATCTCCTCACAATGTGGGCAGTGGTGAGACCTCTTAGCTCTGTGATCTTCCTGCTGCTTTCTGGATGTAGAGAATGTCTCAACGTCACCTGTGTGAACAGCATCAGGAAAAAAAGTCAAGTTTTTGTGAAAAAACATTAAGAACACCTGCTCATTCCATGACATAGACTGACCAGGTGCAAGTTATGATCCCTTATTGATATCACTTGTTAAATCTGCTTTAAAATCAGTGTAGATAAAGGGGAGGAGACAGGTTAAAGAAGGATTTTTAAGTCTTGAAACAGCTGAGACATGGATTGTGTATGTGTGCATTTCAGAGGGTGAATGGGCAAGACAAAAGATTTAAGTGCCATTGAATGGGGTATGGTAGTAGGTGCCAGGCGCCCCGGTTTGTGTCAAGACCTCCAATGCTGCTAGGTTGACGCTGATCAGTTTAACTTATGTATCAAGAATGGTCCACCACCCAAAGGACATCCAACCAACTTAACACAACTGTGGGAAGCATTTGAGTCAACATGGGCCAGCCTCCCTGTACAACGCTTTCGACACCTTGTAGAGTCCAATAGGGCTGTCCCCAACAACAACAAAAATATGTGGTTAACCAAGAGTAGTTTGTTCTTTCAACTAATCAATTGGTCCAAAATGTTTAAACATGTATTTCTCCAGTGCATTCGGAAATTATTCAGACTCCTAGACTTTTTCCACATTTTGTTACGTAACAGCCTTAATCTAAAATACATTACATTGTATGTTATTTCTCATCAATCTACACATATTACCCCATGACAAAGCAAAAACAGTTTTTTAGAAATGTATAAATAATAAAAAACAGAACATCACATTTATATAAGTATTCAGACTAGGGATTCACGATATATCGGTGAACATATCTGTCGATATTAGAAAAAAATGCCAACATCAGTATCGGCCTGATGTGTAGTTTAACGCCGATGTTAAAAAGCAATGTCAAAGCTACCGTGCATACCTTCGTAATGACGCCACGTAAAATGAAGCTACCGTGCATACCTACGTAATGACGCCACGTAAAATGAAGCTACCGTGCATACCTACGTAATGACGCCACGTAAAATGAAGCTACCGTGCATACCTACGTAATGACGCCACGTAAAATGAAGCTACACGTGCGACACAGCATTCATTTAGCTAGCTAGCTTTAGCTTGGTACATAGTTAGCACCAATACAACCAGCCTGAAAACAATGACCAGTAGAAACTGCAGTCCTTTTCATTATTCTTAGCAATAATTTAGGAATCCTAGCTAGGTATTAGCTAGGTTGTCACTTGTGGTTCGCCTATTAAATTTAACTTCAGTTCATGAAAATAAATAGCTAGCCAGCTACTTAACCCTGTTGCCCAAAGCTAACGTTATAAGCAGCCAGCTAGCTAGTGAGGCTCGACCGGACCGGGTTATGTGTTGTGAAGCTAGCCACAATAAGGATTAGGCACAATAGTGAACTTTGCGGTTTGCCTACAAAATAAAAGTATGTCATTGACAGTGATGCAAATGAATACAAATAGTAGAATTATGCCATACCTTTATTTTGAAGGCTAACCGCAAAGTCCACTATTGTGGCTAATCCTTATTGTGGCTAGCTACACATAGATGGGTCCGACCACCATTAATCAAATAAGAACAGTCTTATAAATTAGGGTTATTTTAGATGACACCCATCTATATAGTCAGCTAGCTAACTTTAGCTACTGAAACAGATGTCATTTTGCTATGTTTTTGGGGAAGAACATTGTTTGCATCCATGAGCTAGCTGCCTTTTTTTTCTGACCAGGACTGTACCTGCGCGAGACAACTTTACCAGCATCATAGCTATCAGCATACCTATCGATGAATCGTTGTGACATATGAAATACGAGTGATAGTTATTACACATTGATTACACTATGTAAAACATTTATGAATGTGTAAAATTATTGTGATGTGCAGTCATATTCAGGTCCTGATTGGTCAACAAGATTATTTGACACGTCAAATAGTGTTATTTGATGTGTATCTTATTTGACACTCAAAAACCCAAACGGCGTTCCATAGACATCCTGGTTGCGAATGAAACAGCACAGCAAGTAAGTGAAAGAAATAGGTTTTGATGATGTTTTACTGGTAATGGGGACATACTTAAATGCCAATAAAATAACATTTTGGTGTGTGTGTGTGTGTGTGTGTGTGTGTGTGTGTGTGTGTGTGTGTGTGTGTGTGTGTGTGTGCAAAACCATTATATAACTAGGCAAGTCAATTAAGAACAAATTCTTATTTACAATGACTGCCCAGACAACACAAGGCCAATTGTGCGCAGCCGGATGTGATACAGCCTGGATTCGAACCAGGGAATGTTGTTACGACTCTTGCACTGAGATGCAGTGCTTTAGACCGCTGCGTCCGTGTGTGTGTTAACTATTTAACTGTATTAGAATGTTTAAAAGGCCACAAAAAAAATGTAATATTGGTTATCGGTATCTTTTTTACGGGCAAGGAAAATGTCAGATTACCGTATCGGCCGAAAATGTCATATCGATGCAGACGCTTAACTCAGTACTTTGTTGAAGAACCTTTGACAGCTATTACAGCCTCAAGTCTTCTTCGGTATGACGCTACAAGCTTGGCACACCTGTATTTGGGGAGTTTCTCCCATTCTTCTTTGCAGATCCTCCCAAGCTCTGTCAGGTTGGACAGCTATTTTCAGGTCTCTCCAGAGATTTTTGATCGGGTTAAAATCCGTGCTCTGTCTGGGCAACTCAAGGACATTGAGAGACTTGTCCCGAAGCCACTCCTGTGTTGTCTTGACTGTATGCTTAGGGTCGTTGTCCTGTTGGAAGGTGAACCTTCTCCCCAGTCAGAGGTCCTGAGCAGGTTCTCACCAAGGAGCTCTCTGTTCATTACTCTGTTCATCTTTCCATCGATCCTGACTAGTCTCCCAGTCCATGGTGCAGAAAAACAGCCCTACAGCATGATGCTGCCACCACCATGCTTCACCGTAAGGATGGTGCCAGGTTTCCTCCAGACGTGACGCTTGACATTCAGGCCAAAGACTTATACAAGACTATTATACTAAGCCTACTAAGGATAACGGCATTACCTATTATCATAATGATGGTCATAATAATAGTAATAATCAAGAAATATCAAGAAAAGGGAGGGGTATTATTATTATCGGACACTAAATGAATCATAAATAATACCAAAGGGGCTATTTAAACAGAGAGAGAGTAAAGTGTTTATTACAGCATAGCAAAGACAACAAACAGACGAATTAGTGAAATTGTTTATCCAACGTGGTTACGTGAGGCTCGGTGCTCATGGAATCAGTAGGCTATTAAACAAACAGTCAAACAGGAAACACAAGCAATAACTGTAGTCCATTAGTCCATTCAGACAGACGTGAATCAAACAGGTGTCTTGTCATGATTTTTTTTGTTGATATTTGCTACTGCTCGACTAAAGAAATCTTGGTGGACCAACAGCCTATCGACCAAATAATCGACTAAATGGTGTCAGCCCTAGAGTCCATGCTACATATCTGTGGATTGACTGTGTCTTTAAACAGCTTGGAAAATGTAGAAGCTTCATGACATTAGAATTGACAGGTGTACCTGTGGATGTATTTCAAGGCCTACCTGCAAACTCAATGCCTCTTTGCTTGACATCATAGGAAAATCAAAAGAAATCAGCCAAGATCTCAGAAAAAAATTTTGTAGACCTCCACAAGTCTGGTTCAATCTTGGGAGCAATTTCAAAACGCCTGAAGGTACCACGTTCATCTGTACAAACAATAGTACACAAGTATTAACACCATGGCACCAGGCAGCCGTCATACCGCTCAGGAAGGAGATGCGTTCTGTCTCCTAGAGATGAATGTACTTTGGTGCGAAAAGTACAAATCAATCCCAGAACAACAGCAAAGGACCTTGTGAGGATGCTGGAGGAAACAGGTACAAAAGTATCTATATCCACAGTAAAACGAGTCCTATATCGACAACCTGAAAGGCCGCTCAGCAAGGAAGAAGCAGATCGTACTTTTTGGAGAAATGTCCTCTGGTCTGATGAAACAAAAATGGAACTGTTTGGCCATAATGACCATTGTTATGTTTGGGAGGAAAACGGGGGAGGCTTGCAAGCCGAAGAACACCATCCCAACCGTGAAGCACGGGGGTGGCAGCATCATGTTGTGGGGGGGGCTTTGCTGCAGGAGGGACTTGTGCACTTCACAAAATAGATGGCATCATGAGGAAAGAACATTATGTGGATATATTGAAGCAACATCTCAAGACATCGGTCGCAAATGGGTCTTCCAAATGGACAATGACCCCAAGCATACTTCCAAAGTTGTGGCAAAATGGCTTAAGGACAACAAAGTCAAGGTATTGGAGTGGCCATCACAAAGCCCTGACCTCAATCCCATAGAAAATGTGTGGGCAGAACTGAAAAAGCATGTGCGAGCAAGGCCTACAAACCTGACTCAGTTATACCAGTTCTGTCAGGAGGAATGGGACAAAATTCACACAACTTATTGTGGGAA
Organism: Oncorhynchus kisutch; assembly: GCF_002021735.2. Classification (NCBI taxonomy): domain Eukaryota; kingdom Metazoa; phylum Chordata; class Actinopteri; order Salmoniformes; family Salmonidae; genus Oncorhynchus; species Oncorhynchus kisutch. The sequence goes on along the minus strand of NW_022261982.1, from coordinate 3,347,000 downwards.
GCTTGTGGAAGGCTACCCGAAACATTTGACCCAAGTTAAACAATTTAAAAGCAATGCTATCAAATCCTAATTGAGTGTATATAAACTTCTGACCCACTGGGAATGTGATGAAAGAAATAATAGCTGAAATAAATAATTCTCTCTACTACTATTCTGACATTTCACATTCTTAAAATAAAGTGGTGATCCTAACTGAACTAAGACAGGGAATTTGTACTAGGATTAATTGTTAGGAATTGTGAAAAACGGAGTTTAAATGTATTTGGCTAAGGTGTATGTAAACTTCCAACTTCAACTGTACATATCAATCAAATGTATTTTAAGAAGCCCTTTTTTACATCAGCAGTTGTCACAAAGTCCTTTACAGGAACCCAGTCTAAGACACAAACAGCAAGCAACGCAGATGTAGAAGCTCAGTTTCTAGGAAAAACTCCCTAGAAGGGAGGAACCTAGGAAGAAACCTAGCGAGGAAAAAGGCTCCAAGGATGACCTTGGAGCATTTATACAAATATTAGCTTTTTTAAAAATCAAATAAATAGTTTCAACGATATTGAAAAACCATCCCGTGGCGTTTTCCAAATACCCTGGTATACAGTATACCACCCAAGCCTAGTAACTACACAGACTCATTTCATACAACTTCAAAACACTGTCAGTTTGTCTACTTCACTTCTTTAGTCTACTCTCTGATCACTCCAGATAGACCAGTTGTTCAGGGATGTGTTGTCAGAATTACAGAATTCAACCTAGCAACAGACTGGGTCATAACTTGTGGAGGTCTAACTTCTGAAGATAACTTATAGACAGAACCTGCTCTTACCATGACTAACAGATTTCCCAATCTTCTCCTCCTCCTCTTCATCTTTAATGTTGACATTCAGCTCCAGTGTTTGACTGCAGTCTTCCAGATTCACTGATGCCATCTCTGGATCCTGCAGTGCAAACTGGGCTCAACTGTCACAATCAGGACCCAGTGACTGTACGTTTGGACTCAGTGTGAAAGGAGAGAGGCAGGCTGGGTTTGTCCTTAGTGTTGATGTTACTGGCCTCGGACTTAATCTGAGTCGGGCTGTAGTAATAAAGAGAAACAGACACAAAAAGTTATTTACTTGATAGTTCTGGCGCTTTCTCTATTCTCTAAAAATATATTATATTTATTCTCTTGGGTTCTAACTTGAACTATCCTCATTCATATCAACATATTAGAACTGGGTGTATGCAAATGTACTGAGGGAGAAAGGGGAGTGCAGAAGGTTTACATTCTGTCAGAACATGTTATGGTTAAATCTCATGTATGATATGGAGAGGAGAAGGGCAACGGTCTGGTTTCAGTCACTGATAAGGTTGTATAGCCGTGGATTAGGGAGGAGTGAGGAATGTGGGCCGAGGTCAGGTCAGATGAAGGAAACACTCCTATGACATACACACATAGAAGGCAGGGCCATGACTACACCAATGAGAGGAACCACTTAAGTTACTGTCTAGCAACTGAGATGAGTTGTCTGTCTAGATGGGCAAGTAGTTTGTGTAAACATGTCTGTCTTATGCAGCTGTTTGACCCAGTGGGTGAATATATTTGTTTGGAGCTTTGACTAGTTGTCTGTTAGGTTCTAAATAAACCGTGTAAAAAGCTAACACTTCTTAATCACTTATCTAATTTCAATAGATCAGGCAGCTAAACATTGACAACAAAACATTCATTCATTTACATTAGACAAAGTGCACATTTTAAATGACAAAGTAATTACATGTAACCTATAGTAGATTAAATACATGAATATAAATGCATAACTGACTCAAAAAAACATTTAGTACAAGGTTGCAGTTTGTTTTAGGCAGCACTATGTACTATTTTACTGAATAACCTTGTCTTCATTTTAGATTTTCACTCTCAAAAACCACATTGTCAGTGGTGGAAAAAGAACTAAATTATCATTCTTGAGTCAAATCAAATGTATTTATATAGCCCTTCGAACATCAGCTGATATCTCAAAGTGCTGTACAGAAACCCAGCCTAAAACCCCAAATAGCAAGCAATGCAGGTGTTGAAGCACATTGGCTAGAAAAAACTCCCTAGAAAGTCCAAAACCTAGGAAGAAACCTAGAGAGGAACCAGGCTATGAGGGGTGGCCAGTCCTCTTCTGGCTAAAAGTAAATGCTATACATCAAATTCCTTATATCAAAGCAACAATATGTAACTTCTTGGGCAACCCGACCAAATGCACATTTGTGAGTTATAGATATTTCAAGTCTAAGAAGCGGTAGATACATTCTATATGAGCCATTTCTGTGCATTCCATTCTGAAGTTTAGTTTTGGAGTCCTTTACTTTCGGTCAAACAACTGAATATACATTATTTTTGGTTATGGAAAATATATTTCACAGTGGTTTAGATGGTACAATGATTCTCTACACAATGGCTGCTTGTTTTGCCACAAACTGAAATTAGGTGAACTATTCACATTTTTGCAACCAGCGATTTCTGCAAAGGCGAAACTTTAAACAAACCAGATGGCATGATTTTCCAGTTTTTTAATTTCATTTACGGATAGCCGGGGGCACACTCCAACACTAAGATATCATTGAAAAATGCATTTGTGTTTAGTGAGTGTTTAGTGGGTCTGCCAGATCAGAGGCAGTAGGAATGACAACATGTGAATTGGACCATACTGCTAGGCCATGGAATAAACATCAACAAAGGCGGCACAAAAACACCCTAATTGGTCCTTTTAGAGACAAAGCTCTAAGTATAGTGATACAGGTCTTTAGATGTTGTACGCATGAAACTGTGTCATTCCAAACGTTATCTGCAACTTTATTTTCCATTTTGTTTTGCAACTCAAGCAAAAACTCTGTCCATTTTATATGTAATAAAGGAAACATTCTGAATAAATGAGGGATACAAAGTATATTGAAAGCATGAAGTGCTTCCACACAGGAAGTTCCAGACACATGTAGAATCTATGCCAAGGCGCATTGAAGCTGTTCTGGCATCATATCTGGAGGACACCTGGCACCATCCCTACGGTGAAGCATCATGCTGTGGGCATATTTTTCAGCAGCAGGGACTGGGAGACTAGTCAGGATCGAGGAAAAGATTAACAATGCAAAGTACAGAGAGATCCTTGATGAAAACCTGTTCCAGAGCACTCTGGACCTCAGATTAGGGTGACGGTTAACATTTCAACAGGACAACGACCCGAAGCACACAGCCAACACAATGCAGGAGTGGCTTCGGGGCAAGTCTCAATGTCCTTGAGTGGCCAAAGCAGAACCCAGATTTTAACCCGATCGAAGATCTCTGGAGAGACCTGAAAATAGCTGTGCAGCCACACCCTACATCCAACCTGACAGAGCTTGAGAGGATCTGCAGAGAACAATGGGAGAAACTCCCCAAATACAGATGTGCCAAGCTTGTAGCGTCATACCCAAGAAGACTCAATGCTGTAATCGCTGCCAAAGGTATTTCAACAAAGTACTGAGTAAAGGGCCTGATGATTTATGTAAATAAGGTTTTTATAAACCTTATTAAATAAATTAACTAAAATTTTAAATAAACTATTTTTGCTTTGTTATTATGGGGTATTGTGTGTAGATCACTTTTTTTTTTACGGCTGTAACGTAATAAAATTTGGAAAAAGTCAAGGGGTCTGAATACTTTCCGAATGCACTTCAGTATGCTAATGTTACCTAGCTGGCCTGGCGCATTGTTGCCCATGAAAGCCTAGTGAGCAAGCATTTTAGCCAGGTAGCCTAGGACATCAAAAACGAAAAGCGTGTTCTAGACCGTTTAGGAAACAGGAAAGAGTTGGATAGCATTGGCGTTTCTCTACAAGTAGGGTGAGTCAACATGTGTTTTCTACTTGCGCGCACACACACACACACACACACAAACCAGTGCCATGGACAGCCACAACATATTTAGCTTATGTTGATTAGACTAAATCGTTTTGGGTATCTTTTAGCTATCACTTTATTAGACTAAGCATAGGTGATTAGATGTAGAAATGTTGAAGTTGAAATGGTGCTGGAATAGTGGAGGCAGCTCCTGTTTTCTTTGTGACTTGCTGTAACTCTCCATGGTTCTAAATCAATAGTTGTTTAGTCGTCCAAAAATGTATGAAACATTACTTTGCTTGACCATGCTGTCGGTCATATAACTGTTTGTTACAGGCAATATGTTTTGTAGACTTCACTGGACAGATGTTGCTCTCCGCTATTGTAATGAAACAAAGGTGTGGTTGAATTTATTCTGTCACTGCGTCTTATTGTCTAGGCCTTAAGCCTATATACCACAGGGGCAAGGCATATGAACTAACAGATTATAGTGCAAACAATGCAATTATTACATAGGTTATAATATGTTTAGGGCTTCCACAGTGATTTTACTGATAAAAAGGTATTTCTATTCTGATTTCAGATGATCAATCCTTACAAAATAATGGTGGCAGAATATCCTACATTTTTCTCAATCATCATTAGAAAGTTGTGTTAATGGCAGTTGTTTAGGAGAAAAGCACAGATTTTCGTCTAAGATACACATTTTCACAGGTGTTTTTCTTGACTGACTACAATTTGATTGATGTGGTGTTTTTACTGTGTCATAACACTAAACACAGACAGAATGGTCACCGCCATTTTACATGCTCGTGAGCCTTTTTTTAACAAAAAAACAATAACATCTCAATTAAATTGATTCTTTATTAAATTACCTTGAAATAACGTACAGTACATTCAAAAAGACAAACCCCAAACCTCTAGCTATGCGACATGTACAATATTTGTTCACGTTCTTCTCTCACTCGGTTTGACAAAAAAAAAATACATAACAACCTCTGTTACGGATTTGTTACCGACCATGTTATGACATGTTCTTTCGATATTAGAAAGTAGAAACGTGCAAAGACATACCTGTAGTAATACATACAACGGTTATCGTCTTGACAGCACAGTTCTAACGCCTTCGTTATTCTGAAGAATGGTCCACGCCTACCCGGAACTTCTTCCTCTTCTTCTCCTCTGGATTTTTACGGTGGTTGGGATCAAAAATGTGGCATTACCGCCCCCATCTGGAGGATAATATATACCCATTATACTTTGTCTTACAAAATGAAAAAAACATCAAATAAATGTTCTATACCCCCCCAAAAATATATACCCCCCAAAAATACCATTCCAACTAACTCTACACTCATTAAAAACCCACTACCCCATTCCACTACTGTGATCCTATCTGCTCCTGCACCATGCCAATGGGCTCGGAGGGCGGAACACCACCCCTCAACACACCCTGTAACTCTTCTGGAATGAAATCAGATCTTGTATACCCTCAGCTAATGTAGCTATCATTGGGCTGAAACATAAACTCCAGATTGTGGTTATATCAAGACAGCAGCCCCACCTGCAGTTTACTTATTGAAAGACCAAAGAGAAGAGGAGCGTAGATAATGTTCACTTCTCTCACAAAATATAACATTAGTCCTCTTATTTTCTTTGTCTGCAATATTTTATCCTCCACTTATTTCACCTCAATTCATTTAAAAATGACAGCACGTGTTGAACATGTATTGGTGTAAGGTGTATGAGGTATTGTGGTAGGAAAAAGTGATTGGAAAAAAATGGACTTATGGTGTGTGTTGGTTAAGTAAATCTTGGGTATCAATTAAGTAATAGTAATTATTACTTAAGTAAAGTAATGCTTTTGGCGTCATTAGTGCCTAGGCTCGGCCAAAGTTCAGAAAGTCCCATAGCTCTTGAGAAACAATATCGTTATCTGAAAATGTTGCCATGACAACATTGTTGCTTTACCCTACACCACAGATACAAAAGCTGAAGCCAGGCCCACTGTCTTCAGATATCGTGTATGTTCTCATGTGCTCCATCTCTCCAATGCATTTTAATAAACTTGTCCTACATCATGTATTATTGAGTTACATTGCAAGTCTGATCTCATCTATGATTCCTCTGTCAGTGCAATGCATACAACTTCAAAATCAAATCAAATGTCACATACTTCGTAAACAACATATGTAGACTAACAGTGAAATGCTTACTTAGGGGCCCTTCACAACAATGTAGAGAGAAAGAAAATAGAGAAATAATAGAAATGTAATAACACGTAATAATAAAAATAACAATAAATACACATTAACTAAGGATAATGTGGCTATATACACGGGAGAGCGAGTCGATGTGCAGGGGTACACGGTAATTGAGGTAGATATTTACATTAATCTAGGAATAAAGTGACTGCAACAGGATAGATAATAAACAGTAACAGCAGCAAACGTGACGAGTCAAAATAGTTAGTGTAAAAATAGTCATCGCAGATAGTCCGGGTAGCTATTTGGTTAACTATATAACTAACTATATAGCAGTCTTATGGCATGGGGGTAGAAGCTGTTCAGGGTCCAGAATTGGTGCATCGGTACCGCTTTCATGTCATGTTGAGGACGATTGTTTGATATCCTATTTTCATTAGATTGAAGTGTGTCGAGTTTGAGTTCATATCGTAATTGATTTTATTATGTAAATACAGAATTTCCAGATGCTTGTTGTGTTAGATTCCACAGTTAATTGAACAATTTTATTATTTTCACGCTTCTGAAGAAAAAGCCTCAGCAAATTTCCCCAGCAGATATACACAATACTAAATTGATTGAGTTTAACTGTGACTGTAGACAGAATACAGAGAGCAAGTTTACTTTCACTTTTATGCAGGAGGTAGCCTGGTCCCAGATCTGTTTGTGCTTTAGCCTACTCCATTGTCATTGACAAGCTAAACATTGTTGCTATGGCAATTCAATGACGGCGTTGGCAAGAGAGCATAAACAGACGGTTACCCAGGCTATGGTGCAGGTGTAAGGGAATAAGGAATTTCCCGCTCTTTTTCTCTTGTTTCATTACTGTAGTAAATTACATTTTCACCATGTCTCCTACACTCTTCAAGTCTCTGTTTATTCTGCTCATATTCCTCCCTAATGGTGAGTTATATCAGTTTTATGCATGATAATACCGCATTTGACTACCACTTTGAAAGTGGCGCGATATTGTTAGTGCCAATGTCGTGATCTAATTGTGTGCTTTCACAACTATTGACAAGCCTGTTAATTTCACAACACGAAATACATGTCATATTGAAGCTGTAGCTCAATCTTCTTGTTGCATGGGTAAATAGCCTCCAACTCTGAATTGTTAAATAATTCGTATTTATTAGCAAAAAGTAGTAAGACAAAGGCCTGGCACAGCACAACGCGTTTTGGTTTCACAGAACTAGGACAAGATTCATGAGGCTTTAAGCCACTAGGTCGTGCTACTAGACTATGAGACTAATGTAACTAATGGATGCAAGGATTGACCATCCATGATATCAAAATAAATGTTGAGGCTATACAGTGTTTGATCATATTTGATCTGTAAAGTTGACTAATTCAATATATACAAGAGTGTGACATACTTGAAAATCATTGGGTTCTTGAGTGTCGCAGTGATCTAAGATTCTGCACCTCAGTTCAAGAAGCGTCACTGTAGGACATGGTTTGAATCCAGGCTGCGTCACATCCAGCCGTGATTGGGTGTCCCATAGGGCATAGCACAATTGGCCCACCGTCGTCCGGGTTTGGCTGGGGTAGTCCGTCACTGTAATTACGAATTTGTTCTTAAATGACTTGCCTAGTTAAATAAAGGTTAATAAACAAAAGCTATACACAAAGGTGTTTGTAAACAATTCTGGGCATTAATATATATTTTTTTATTAGTGCGCACCCCTGTAACTAGCTAGCCATTTCACACCGGTTACACATACGTATTGTGTGTTAACTGTTGACAAACCAGTTAATTTGACTATAGGAAATGCATAATTTCACCTGCAGCTCCATGCTCTTACTGTATGGAATGATTGATGTCGCTTTAAAGAGTACTTTAATGGTGATGTATGCTGTGGCCTTAGGCACATATCATGTATATTCTATCCTGAAATTGATAGTTTTACAACAGGTGCCATAACTTCCTCCCGCCAAAACTGCCCTTAGCACTGTAGTCCCCCTTCTGACCATTCGGAGTACTACTAGTGTCGAATAACTATTGTAACTGTCTTCATGCAGGGCTCTCTCAATTGGTAAGAACCCAGCAGGTTGTCACAGCAACCCTGGGAGAAGATGCAGTCTTAACCTGTGAGCTCATGACACTCAAAGACGTGCGGCAAGTCACCTGGCAAAAAGAGACAACTGAGGCGAATGAAAATGTGGCCACTTACAGCAAACGCGGTTCCCATGTCAACCCACCTTTTCAGAGGAACGTGGAGTTTGAAGACGAGGGACTGCAGAGCTGCTCTATCATCATCAGAGGAGTGTCAAGAGGAGACGAGTCCTGCTACAAGTGTCTGTTTAACACCTTTCCAGATGGACCTATCAGTGGAACGACCTGCCTCCAAATTAATGGTAAAATCTGATAACATAATGTGCTGTAAATTATTGACCCAGAACAACTTCTTCAGAACTTCAGGCAGCCATTTCATCAGCTCATATTTCCAATGTCGTGCAACCATTTATCAAAATGTGATAATTTAGTAAATCATTTAATGGAATCATTTAGTAAATAATGTGCATGAAACCATTATGGTATTTACATTCACTGTAAACTGTGTTTGTTGTTGTTCTATAGAGCTGTATGGACCCTCACTCCTCATCACACAAACCAACAACAGTCACACCACTCTGTCCTGTTCTGCTACTGGACGACCTGTTCCTATAGTAACCTGGGATGACATCATGATAGAACATTCCACCATGGTTGATGTCACCCATCCCAATGGGACTGTCACTATGACAACTACTGTAACAGTGGTAGTGTCCAGTCTAACTGACAAAGAGGTTAGGTGTGTTGCTTCTATGTCCTTCAGTGATGTCACCAAGAATGTTTCCATGGTGATTCCAGCTTCAATTACTGGTGAGAAATGTCTATAGATCAATGTGTAATATACTGACATGATCAGGAACATGATGTCATGGTGATTTACGGCCTGTGTTCATGATGAAGTACTGCCTGGATTCATGATGAAGTACTTCCTGTGTATTTCTGTGTTAGGTCAATCTCAGTTCCCTGATGATGACAGGATCAGTGGTAAGTGGTTGTTATTCTAATAATGACAGGTCATAATCAACCTATTGACTGGCTCTTTTCCTATTCAACTTTCAGGTGTGGTGCAGAGCCATATTTACATGTATGAGGCTTTGGTGTAGTGTACCTGGGAAGTTGACCTTCTCTTGTCATCTCTCTCATTCACAGGTACAGTGGTTGGTGCAGTGATGGGTGCAGTGTTGTGTTTAATGTGTTTCATTGCTGTATTCTGTGTAATATGGCGGCAAAAGAGGAGAAAAGATACCTCTTCCAGGTAGAGAGAAAACCATTTCCTTCCTTGATACTGAAAACAGCTATTCTGAATTTAATGTGATTTGACTGCCAGTTGTTTACTAGTTGATCTCTAATTTAATGTAGAAAACCCCCAGTTCCTGACCCTGAAATCAGCAGAACTCCCTTAAAGACACCACCAACATCCAAACAGTAAGATGCTCATTCTAAAGATCATCCTTCATCATTAAATAATTGTTTTAAAATAATAATGAATCAGATGATGTGGTTCTTGTCAGTACAGTGTTGATTTAGATTTATTTCAGTGTCACACCAACCTCCAGTCCATCACACATGTGGGTATCTCTTTAACACTTTTAACAGCTATTTAAGATAAGTAATAATTTTATTACCTTTTGTTTTTTCAGGTCACAATCGTCAACAAGCACACCAAACAGCTCAGCAACCAGCTCACCAAACAGCTCAACAACCAAGCGTAGGATGACTAAGAAGTAGGTTTATCTTCTCATACTTTCATAGTCTTAACGTCTTCTGTAATCTCTCTCATTGAGTAAGAAACTTGGGAATGAAACTTGGGAATGAAACACTTGGGAATGAAACTTGGGAATAAAACTTGGGAATGTCTTTCTGTGTGTTATGTTTCCTGCTGTGACATTGTCTATTTTGATATTTTTCACACCAAGCTCCAGTCCATCACAAATGTGAGTATTTTTACAACTTCATTTGATTATCCCGATAGAAAGCGTGAAACAGACCAATATTGAGAATGTTACAAAGCTTTTAGTATAAATTACAGTTACCCAAAAATCGAAACATAATTCAAATATCTCCTCTTGTTTCTGGATAAAATCCCTCAGCTCGTCTGACAAGCGCAGGATGCAACAAGCTCAGGAGGCTGTAAAGAAGTAGGTTTACACCTTCACTCTCTCACTGTCTGCTGTAGTCTCTCTCTTGAGGAAGAAGCTCTGAAATGATGTAATTTTGTGGTGGTCATAGAGTAGTCATGGTGACAGCATCATGCACTCAGCTGCATGTTAATATCTGTTCTGTAATGTTTGTCACAATGGCTGTCAGACCATCTTATTACCTCACAATGACCTGTGTTTTCATCCAATTGAAACATTATGATTTTCTTTCCTCCTCTTTTCTTTCTCAGGAACCTTTTCAATGACTACTGAGTGACTGTATTCACATTGCCACACACACACCTGATCATTACTGACTAATCTGGTTCATGTTATTTTATCTTTAAAAGTCTGTGACAATCAATCCATTTTTTAAAAACAGTCCTTTTTAAAGATATTGTATTGAGCCTGTTACAACAGTTATCTTCGTTGCCTGGTTTGTCTCAGGTCATGATACCCTAGGGCCAAGGGAGAGTTGTGCAGGTCAGTTTAAAGATTTTAGGGAGAAACCAAAAATCTCTCTGAGACATTTACAAAGACCACACACGTAAGAGGGGAACATCAATCATATTGGACACTTCCACTGAACAATCAATATGCAGTTCTGCCATTAGGTAACACTCAGGTTTTGACCTCTTAAAACCAAGAGACGGCATCAGTACAGCTTTAAATGTTTATCTTGTATATACCTTGTAAGCATGTGCATCTGTCATGTGTGTTGCTGTTTCTTTATCTTGTGTGACGTGCCACAAGTAATGTTCCTTCTGGATAATGTTTAATTTAATCTATTCAATTTAAGGTTTCAAAGGGAGGGTATATTACCAGTAAACTACCAGAATTTTGGCAACTTTCAAGTTTTGGGGGTGAATTTTATAAGATCTAGTGAGTTTTTTTCAGATTATCACTTCAGATTATCACATGTCTGTAATTATCTTTGGCCCTCTGTGTGGCCTTATCACATGTAAAATATATACAATTAGAGTTAATAAAAAATAATGTTATTGTTGATTAGATGATTTTTCATTAGACAATTTTCTCTTGAACCTTATGGCCTATCCACTAGAAATTCATGGACAATAAGGACATAGAAATGTGAATACAGTTTTTCAAAGTTATTCAAGTATAAATGACAAAAGTTTCCATACTAGAAATAATTTGTGCTGACATCAAAATAAATTAACCAGCAATTAGAAGTTTAACCAATCAGAGTATCAAAGCCAATTACATGATTCATGTAAGTCAACTCTTGCTCAACCCATCAGTTTCTGGGACCAATCAGAATGGTGAGAATGTTTTCACATTCTTAAGACATTGGGAAGGAAAGCAAATCCAGACTCGTGGTGGAGAAGAAACGCTAGTGGGCGTGGTGTTTGGCCGGAGCGATGAGGATAGGTAGTCAGGCTAACTGATGTGCAGGAAGGAAACGACAGACCGGCCACCATGAAACAGTTCTCATGCTTTAAATAGACTGTCCTTGCATCCACAGAAGTACATAGGCTACAGCATACATACATTTTGGGGAAAAATGGTTGTAATAAATCATATCCAGCTCGTTACTAGTTGTTGTGTGTGTGTTTTTTTATTAACATATGCACTTAAACATGTAGACTAATTCATGTAGCCAGGCCTATATAGGAAACAGAAAACTACAAAACAGGTCTACATTAATATTCTCTATTTTAAAGTTACAGTTTGAATACAGTGTCAGTTGGGACTTTTACTGATTTCTCCATTCATGTTTATGACAGGACAATGTTAGTATTTTACAACAGTACACTGACACCTGGTGGAGAAGATTATGACTTTGGGATCAGGTGATCTCCACAGAAACATACTTTGTTCTATCCACAAACACAACAGCTATACTTTTTTAGACATGTAACACTTGTATTTCCATAACAGATGTGCACCCCGCAGACAGTATGTGATGATATTTACAACAACCACAGAACATCTACAGTAAAGGAGAGGATGATATATGGCAAGTCAGACAAGGGAAAATGCATTTTCACTAATCAATATATTCACAGTAAATGCATATCTACCACTCTACCATATAGCTGTATAGCTAGCTGTATGTTACGAGAAGGTGTCTAATGCCATGTCGTCATTGGTCAACGGTGCCAGAGGTCAGGGGTTAGGATGCGGCAGCTGCAGAGTTGAGTAAATCCCATTGTCTCTCCTTGTGAACGTGTTGTAGGGCTCATTGTCCTGTGGCTCCTCCTACAAAGACATTAACAATAGTCAACATATTACACTGTAGAATAACAAATGGGGCTGTGGAAAATTCAATTGAAAATGTGAAAGAGCGTAGTCTGCAGGGGCCTCATTAATAAACGCTGCGTACGCACAAAATATCCCCCATAACGTGCCTGCGCCCTTTTCCACGCAAAAGTTGTCATTTATAAAAACTGAACTTGACATGAGAATGTGCTCATCCTCATGCTAACTGTAGACCACGAGTTCAAGTGGTGAAGTATTGCAATGCAAGAAGGCATACGTAGCCTAGTAGTAGCAATGTGCAGGAATATATGATAACACACTTATTCAGAACAATGAAACAGCTAGCTAAATATCATGCAATCATTCGCGGTTAGTGAGAAGTGCAAAAAAATATATTTATTTTATATTTGCATTCTAAAATAATTAGGTGTCCTTGCTAAGCAAAGAGCAACTCTAGATTTCTTCTTCCTATTATTATTATTATATTCATTCTGCTCACTCTAAAGTTTAAAAGATTTAAGCTTTTAAAAAAGAAACCAACTTCCAAATGTCCAGACTGCCCCAGTTTAGATTGCTTTTCAAAGGATTTTTGATGCTGTGTTTACTTTTTGAGCTATAGCCATTTAAAATGCTCTTAAATTAACACGGGTTTGAATGAGAACCATAGGAATAAATATATTTGTTATGTATTACTTTTATCTATACATGGTGGGTCAGTATTGCGACCAGGGTCTCTTTTGTAAGGGAGCCCTGTGAACATGAACATACATTATATTAATACAGTAAATACAACAAGATCAATCAAAAAGTTGCCTGAAGGATATTCCATGAGCTGAGGCATAAAAACTCTAATAATCAGTGGAGACCCGCGGGTCCTCTAGAACCAGCCAGTCCAGAGAGCGGGTCTGAAAATTGCTGGATCTCCAGTCAATACATGAGCCGAGGTAGTGGGGGAGTCTCTGAAGAACCGCTTTATATACAAAAAATAGCCAATTCTGGGCTCTTCTGGTAGTCAGAGACTCCCAGCTAAGAAAACTATACAAAATGTAGTGATGTGTATGAAAATAGTGAAGAGAACAGGGACCAAAAATTGACTCCTGAGGCACACCTTTTGTAATATTGAGGAAACTAGATTTGATAGCATCAGTAAGCAAACAATGTGTCCTGTCTGTTAGATAGTTCTTGAACCAATTGCAAAATGCCTGATCTAGGCCCATTTCAGACAACCTTAGAGTAAGTAAGAAATGGTCAACTGTATCAAATGCCTTCGACAAGTCAAAACATAAGGCAGCACAATGATGTTATGGTCTAAACAATGTAGCACATCATCTAAGTGTTGCTGCTGAAACAATGCTATGTCCACGTCTAAAACAAGATTGGTGTTCATTAAGAATAGAATGAGAAGTTAATAAAATACATTCTAAAATCTAGTTTTCAGACGCTATTTTATGAAATAGGTGGCCCGCTGAGGCAAAGTGGTTCTTAAAAGCACTACAAATGTCCATCTTATCTGTTATGGAGAGGCTGTTATAACCTGCTGGGGTAATGAGGGGATGGAGTTTTGTTTCAGGGATTTGACTACCTTCCAGACGGCAGCTGAATTCCCACCATTCTCAGATGCACAGTTCAAGAAGTATGTTGATTTCGCTTTTCTAATCATGGAAAACATCTATTTCTCATGCGTCTGAAGGACTGCCAGTCATACGTAGAATCAGTTAGCCTAGCCATAGCCCACGCCAAATTTCTCTCCTGAAGTTTCTCTGATAGTTCATGCGTGAACCAGGGATTAGCTCTATCTCTTACCCTTAGTTTCTTGAACAGAGCAGGCGTATCTGCAATAGAGTTGAGCAAAGAAGTAAAATCATTTAGGGCCTGATCTAAGTCAGAGATATTGTACACAACCCCCCTTTCAACAAGAATTGTTGCTAATTGAAATTCCTATAATTTCTCTTTGTAATAAAGCGAGGACAAGATTTAGGTAGATTTGCAGCTCTTATGCAGGCAATGGGACAATAGTCACTGAACTCACTAGAAAAAATTGTCTGTATACTCATGAGGAGCATTTGTCAAAATAATACCTAAAAGAGTAGATTTTTCCGGGTGTTTAAAGTTGGGGCGGTTTGGTTCAGCTGAGTTAGATTTAGATCAATAAAGATAACTTTCAGCCTATCAGAAGCTGGCATCAAAGAATCCAGATTAAGATCACCCCCAAATTAATAATTCAGAGTTAGTATAGTTAGAGAGCACATGTTGAGGCAGAGGGAGGGCAATAAATTCCCACTAGTGTAATTTGGGCATTATTACAGAATTATTATTACAGTAGCTATTAAAAATGATCCTGCTCTTTGGCCAGCGTGTCCAAAGATGCAACCTCTCTTATCATCACTCAGTGCCTGGGTTTATCTCCACTGTACCCGCACCCCACCATACCCCTGTCTGCACATTATGCCCTGAATCTATTCTACCACACCCAGAAATCTGCTCCTTTTATTATCTGTCCCCAACGCACTAGACGACCAGTTTTGCTAGCCTTTAGCCGTACCCTCATCCTACTCCTCCTCTGTTCCTCGGTTGATGTGGAGGTTAGCCCAGGCCCTGCATGTCCCCAGGCACTCTCATTTGTTGACTTCTGTAAAACGAAAAAGCCTTGGTTTCATGCATGTTATCATCAGAAGCCTCCTCCCTAAATTTGCTTTACTCAGTGCTTTAGCACACTCCACTAAACCCGAGGTCCTTGCTGTGTCTGAATCCTGGCTTAGGAAGGCCACTAACAATTCTGAGATTTACTGCAATATACTGCAGAAATAGCTTGCAAAATTCTGTTATACTTTCCAGGTCTATGCCCAAACAGTCCGAGCTTCTAATTTAAAAATTAACATCTCCAGAAATAAGTCTCTCACTGTTGCCGCCTGTTATAGACCCCCATCAGCTTCCAGCTGTGCCCTGGACACCATATGTGAATTGATTGCCCCCCCTATCTTCAGAGTTTGTTCTGTTAGGTGACCTATACTGGGATATGCTTAACACCCCAGCAGTCCTACAATCTAAGCTAGATGCCCTCAATCTCACACAAATTATAAAGGAAACCACCAGGTACATCCCTAAATCCATAAACACGAGCACCCTCATAGATATCATCCTGACCAACTTGCCCTCCAAATACACCACTGCTGTTTTCAATCAGGATCTCAGCAATCACTGCCTCATTGCCTGCATCCGCTATGGGTCCACAGTCAAACGACCACGCCTCATCACTGTCAAACGCTCCCTAAAACACTTCTGAGAGCAGGCCTTTCTAATCGACCTGGCCCGGGTATCCTGGAAGGATAATGGCCTCATCCTGTCAGTCGAGGATGCCTGGTAGTTCTTTAAAAGTAATTTCTTCCCCGTCTTAAATAAGCATGCCCCTTTCAAAAAAATGTAGAACTAAGAACAGATATAGCCCTTGGTTCACCCCAGACCTGACTGCCCTTGACCAGCACAAAAACATCCTGTGGTGGACTGCAATAGCATCGAATAGTCCCTGCGATATGCAACTGTTCAGGGAAGTCAGGAACCAATACACGCGGTCAGTCAGGAATCAAAGGCTAGCTTTTTCAAACAGACATTTGCACCCTGACTCCAAAAAGTTTTGGGACACTGTTGAAGTCCATGGAGAACCAGAGCACCTCCTCCCAGCTGCCCACTGCACTGAGGCTAAGTAACATGGTCACCACCGATGAATCCATGATAATCAAACATTTCAAAAAGCATTTCTCTAAGGCTGGCTGTGCCTTCCTCCTCCTGTGCCTTCCTCCTGGCTACCCCAACCCCGGCCAACAGCTACCCCCACAGCTACTTGCCCGAGCCTCCCCAGCATCTCCTTCACCCAAATCCAGATACCAGATGTTCTGAAAGAGCAGCAAAACCTGGACCTGTACAAATCAGCTGGGCTAGACAATCTGGATCCTCTCTTTCTAAAATTATCCGCCTCCATTGTTGCAACCCCTATTACCAGTCTGTTCAACCTCTCTTTCTTATCGTCTGAGATTCCTAAAGATTGGAAAGCTGCCAAGATTGGAAAGCCCCTCTTCAAAGGGGGTGACACTCTAGACCCAAACTGTTATAGACCTATATCCATCCTGCCCTGCCTTTCTAAAGTCTTCGAAAGCCAAGTTAATAAACAGATCACTGACCATTTGGAATCCCACTGTACCTTCCCCGCTGTGTAATCCGGTTTCAGAGCTGGTCATGGGTGCATCTCAGCCACGCTCAAGGTACAAAACGATATCATAACTGCCATCGATAAAAGACAGTACTGTGCAGCCATCTTCATTGACCTGGCCAAGGCTTTCGACTCTGTCAATCACCGTATTCTTATCGGCAGACTCAATAGCCTTGGTTTCTCAAATGACTGTCTTAATTGGTTCAGCAACTACTTCGCAGACAGAGTTCAGTGCGTCAAATAGGAGGGCCTGTTGTCCGGACCTCTGGCAGTCTCTATAGGGGTACCACATGGTTCAATTCTCGGGCCGACTCTTCTCTGTATACGTCAATGATGTCACTCTTGCTGCGGGTGATTTCCTGATCCACCTCTACGCAGACGACACCATTCTGTATACATCTGGCCCTTCTTTGGACACTGTGTTAACTAACCTCCAAACAAGCTTCAATGCTATACAACACTCCTTCCGTGGCCTCCAACTGCTCTTAAACGCTAGTAAAACCAAATGCATGCTTTTCAACTGTTCGCTGCCCACACCCGCCCGCCAGACTATCATCACTACTCTGGATGGTTCTGACCTAGAATATGTAGACAACTACAAATACCTATGTCTGGTTAGACTGTAAACTCTCCTTCCAGACTCATATCAAACATCTCCAATCCAAAATCAAATCTAGAATCGGCTTTCTATTTCGCAACAAAGTCCCCTTCACTCACGCCGCCA
Organism: Oncorhynchus kisutch; assembly: GCF_002021735.2. Taxonomy (NCBI): domain Eukaryota; kingdom Metazoa; phylum Chordata; class Actinopteri; order Salmoniformes; family Salmonidae; genus Oncorhynchus; species Oncorhynchus kisutch. The sequence goes on along the minus strand of NW_022261982.1, from coordinate 3,329,575 downwards.
AACTTACCCTTGTAAACCTGACTATCCTACCGATCCTCGACTTCGGCGATGTCATCTACAAAATAGCTTCCAACACTCTACTCAGGCTGCCTCCAGTTTGCTATCACAGTGCCATCCGTTTTGTTACCAAAGCCCCTTATACCGCCCACCACTGCGACCTGTATGTCGGCTGGCCCTCACTACATATTCGTCGCCAGACCCACTGGCTCCAGGTCATCTATAAATCTATGCTAGGTAAAGTGCCGCCTTACCTCAGCTCACTGGTCACGATAACAATACCCACCTGTAGCACGTGCTCCAGCAGGTATATCTCACTGGTCATCCCCAAAGCCAGCACCTCCTTTGGCCGCCTTTCCTTCCAGTTCTCTGCTGCCAGTGACAGGAACAAATTGCAAAAATCGCTGAAGCTGGAGACTTACATTTCCCTCACTAACTTTAAACATCAGCTATCTGAGCAGCTAACCGATCGCTGCAGCTGTACATAGTCCATCTGTAAATAGCCCACCCAATCCTCCTACATCATCCCCATTTTGTTTTTATTTCCTTTTCTGCTCTTTTGCACACCAGTATCACTACTTGCACATCATCATCTGCTCATCTATCACTCCAGTGTTAATCTGCTCAATTGTAATTACTTCGCTACTATGGCCTATTTATTGCCTTACCTCCTCACGACCTTTGCACACACTATATATAGACTTTCTTTTTTTCTATTGTGGTATTGACGGTAGCTTGTTTATTCCATGTGTAACTCTGTGTTGTTGTTTGTGTTGCACTGCTTTGCTTTATCTTGGCCCGGTCACAGTTGTAAATGAGAACTTGTTCTCAACTAGCTTACCTGGTTAAATAAAGGTGAAAAAATAAAAGTAAGCTAAAAGACTAACTTTAAAACATTCAGGCTATCCTAACGTCTAATTCATTTTTATATGCATTTGCATAAACTACTCAACAACTGTAACTCTTGAACCATTCAAGCGAGAAACACTAAACAAACTTTCACATGTTCAGGCTATCCTATTCTATCAATCAATCGATTTGACCACAACTATTGACCACAACCACATAGCTACTGACCACAACTACTATCCACAACTACTGACCACAACCACACAACTACTGACCACAACCACACAACTACTGACCACAACTACTGACCACAGCTACTGATCTCAACCACAAAACTACTAACAACTACTGAACCACAATTACTGACCACAATCACACAACTACTGACCACAGCTACTGATCTCAACCACAAAAGTACTGACCACAACTACTGAGTAGTACTGACCACAACTACTGACCACAAGCACAAAACGACTGACCACAACCCCACACCTACTGACCACAACTACTGAACCACACACCAACTGACCACAATCACACAACCACACACCTACTGACCACAACTACAAAATGTCTGACCACAACCACACAGCTACTGAAAACAATTGATCGCAACCACACAACCACAAAACGACTGACCACAGAATACTGACCACACAACTACTGACCACAACTACTAACCACAACCACACAACTACTGACCACAACCGCACAGCTATTGACCACACAACTACTGACCACAACCACACAACCACTGAACCTCACAACTACTGAACACAATTACTGACCACAACAACACAACCACAAAAGTACTGACCAGAAACACAGAATAGTGACCACACAACTACTGAGCACAACCACACAACCACTGAACCACACAACTATTGGCTCATTAATCCCCCTCCTCTCCCCTGTAACTATTCCCCAGGTCGTTGCTGCAAATGAGAATGTGTTCTCAGTCAATTTACCTGGTAAAATAACGGATAAATAAAAAAAATAACATTACTACTGCCTTCACTACCACTACTACTACTATTTCACAACCATACGTACTTCAAGACTAGCAAAAACACCACATTTACTTCAGTAAATGCCATTTTCTAGTTAGAAATAGGTATATTTTTACTATTTATTTCATTTCCATGATCATTGCAGAATAATTTCCTCACCTTTTCAAACTGTGATGGTTTCATTAGCCTATAGGCTTACAACAAGTTAGGATAGGCTACCATTCATCGCATCTGTTATTTAAGTCACATGTATCTCAGTTGGTAGAGCATGGCCAGGTGTCACACCCTGACCTTAGAGAGCCTTGTTTATTCTCTATTTGGTTAGGTCAGGGTGTGACTTGGGTGGGCAAATCTTTGTTTCTATTTCTTTGTTGGCCTAGTATGGTTCCCAATCAGAGGCAGCTGTTTATCATTGTCTCTGATTGGGGATCATACTTAGGCAGCCCGTTTTCCCACCTTGAGTCGTGGGATCTTGATTTTTTTTTTATAGGTGCTGTGTAGCCTGCAGAACTTTACGGTCGTTTTGTATTTTGTCGGAGTTCAATATTAAAAATCATGAACACTTTCCACGCTGCGCTTTGGTTTCATTCATCTGACGAAGGATGTAACACCAGGGTTGTGGGTTCGATTCTCACAAATCGCTCTGGATAAGAGCGTCTGCTAAATGACTGAATCGTAAATATAATTAGACCCACTTCACAGTACTAAATGGATAAGCTACGTTGCTCTATGCGAGCCGATCCGAAGAACAGTTTAACAGTAGAACAGAAGGTTCACCTTTTCCATTGACGTTTGTAGGCTACGTCTGAATACTGTACTGTCAAGTTTCTCATAGACAATATTTAATATATGAACATAATTAAATGACCATTTAATTGAGCCTATTAAGCTATAATAACATGTGAAAGGGGGCGTGGTTTATAACAGCTGACTTTAACAGAAGAACAGACAGTTGATCTTTTGTATTGAAGTGAGTAGGCTACCACTCTAAGTACTGTAGTTGTCATTTCTTTCCGAGTAGGCAACGTTTCAGAATTCACGGCCAGTGGAGCATATTAAAAAGTTACAATATGTTTACAGGTCCACAACAATTTGCAATAGTTTTTTTCAGCAAATGTCACTGTAAAAGTTTAACACATTCTGCCAACACCTCCAGAGACATTTATCAAGCTCGCGAACTGCTATTTAGAAACGGCAATGTTTTAATTTCAGTACAAAGCGAAAAAGGGCTGTCACCATAAAAGGCTTTTCAGGCTGATTTGAATGCTCATTCACAAGCGAACAAATTCAGGATGGGTCTGATTTATAACAGGAAACATGCGTATGCATGGCATCCGCCAAGCTGATGAATCTCAATATTTTTGTAAGTGCGCAGTCTATGTATGCGGTCTTTTCAGAAATGCTGCGCGCAGATATTTATTGTGAAATGTACGCAACTGTTGCAAATGGGGACCCAGCTGCTGTCATCTGACTAACAGGTAACAGCAAGCAGTGTTGTGGTACCTCGTTGACGGTTCCAGACACTTGTAGCTGTGTTCTCCTGTTGAGCAAAAAATAACAAGATTGAATTAACATAGCACCAACTGAAACATGTTTTACACAGCACATTTTCCAGAGTAAAATTATTGTGAGCAGTGTGTGTGTTTTTTTTCACCACACTCGTTTTTGACAGGAAATGAGACGTGAGAAGCCACAACAGCGCAGCTATTGGAAACTACTCACCAGTCACATATGTCAGTTGAACATCTAGCCTAGTTTCGATTTACATTTTGGTTGAAGCCCCCATGAACTCATAGCATCGCATGTATTTCTGACACCAATTCAGTACTATATCCTCATTGTAGAACTAAAATGTATTTGAGAATGCATAATTTCTACAACAGTGCTTCCAAGTAATTATTCAAATACCACAAATCTGTCAAACACTCTTTTACCAATGTATTAATATCATCTGACCTGAGATTAATTTTCCTCATGATTCCACAACCAATCACCAGGACAGCTACACATGCTGCAACGCCTGTTATCATCCCCCAATAGAAGAGACGGTTGTCTCTGGCCTCTTGCACTTGGGCCCCTGAGCAAGGGGAAAATATATATTAAGATCTTATTTGTTTCTCTTCCGCCATCTTGTTCATTTTCATTAAGGCAACGTGTTGTTGACAGTATCTACATTTTAAGACATTATTACATGAACTGATGACAAAATCCAATATTGTGACTACAGAAATGCTCAGTTCTGTCAGATGTAACGTCTATGACAGACGTTACGAAACAAGACCACAAAACACTGACAGAACATCAAGGTAAGCACATGACAGGCATTCCACTAAATATGTGATGATAAGATATGCTGGGGTTCCTTTTTAAATGATTGTGAACAATCCCATCAGACCAAACACTTACCATTGACCGAAATATGTATGTTTATATCAGAATTGCCTCCATCATGTGTACATACACAGGTGTAGTTCCCTTCATCAGATGGTTGTATGTTGGTGATGTGTAGAAACACTCTGTCATTCTCTGTCTGCAGTGTGACTCTGAGGTCACAAGTGCTGTTGGTATGATTTGTTTCAAAGTCTTGTGAAACTCTACACTCGTGACCTCCACTTATAACTCTATTTTTGTGACATACTACAGTAAGGATGTTAGTGAGGGTTTGGTTTGGGCAGAGAAGAGTGGAATCTGCTCCTCCGGTCTCCAATGTTTTCTCCTGAGTCACTGTAAACAGGAAGAGAAACAGATTGTGAGTATATTATTTCATGAGATCGGTTTGATTGAGCATGAGTAGTACCATCAATTCTCATTAATAGAAAGTCCCATTTCAGTCTACAGAAATTTCTACAGACCCAAATGGACGTTTTATAATGGTAAAAAGAAACCTGGCACAAGAAAAAGCCACTTTACTGAACTGTTAATGTCCAAATGAAGACGACCCAAAGTGAATTCATGACCGTCATACTAAAACTATCTCAATGTAACAGGAATATTATATGGGGGGGGGGTTAACTGTGTACGGGATGCAACTCTAGACAAGTCATCAGCTAAACTAAATCCTCTTCCTAACATGTCTAAGTTATTAAACCACAATATCAAGAGATGGGTCTGTGTGAACTGTGGGGATAGAAACATCCAACTGAAAGACAATACTCCTATTACTCTCACCTCAAACTCCTATTCAATCATTTACTTTTTTCATTGTAAACTTGGCTTTAATTGACTGTGTTTCTGAATGTAAATACCTTCCTAGAATAATTACAGACAATAGCCCATTGTCTTTCACGTTTAACCTCAAACCTCCCATGCCAATAGCAGAGACATAGCGATCCAACACAAGGTTTCTTGGAGATAAGGATTTTACCTCATATACACAGATAGACATGTTTTTGGAAATAAATGTAGGTAATGAAGTATGCCCAACTGTTGTCTGGGAAGCTCTTAAATCATACATGAGAGGTTGTATCATGTCTTACTCTTCACATTAGAAAAATAAGACCAATAAAGAATTAGAAATACTAGAACAGAAAATCCACGACTTAGAAAGAAAACACAGTTTAGATAGAAATGTTGACACCCTTCAACAGTTGAACACTTTTAAGCTTGAATATAAAACAAAACTCTCGATCTGCAGAGATTGCTGCCATGAAATCCAAGCAACAAGATGTTGAGCAAGGTGAAAGTGCAGGGGAAATGCTTGCTTGGTAAATGAAGAAAGAGGAATGAACCATCCATAGCAATCAAACCCCAGATGGTAGCATAACAATGGTTCCTTCAGAAATTAACTCCGTCTTTAAACATTTTATGACAAACTGTATCAATCCCAAAACAAAAGTTGAAAGGAATATATAGACATTTTCCTCAATAAGGCCATTTGACCAATTATAAATGAACCAGAGAAAATGAATATGGATAAAACATTACCCCAGGTGAACTGTTGGAGGGCATCAATTATCTACATATTGGGAAATCTCCTAGTAATGATGGATTCCCAGTGGAACTTTATAGACACCTTTATCCCAGATTACTAAGGCCTATGTTACTTATGCTCACAGCAGCTCTAGAGAAAAATGAACTTCCCCAGTCACCATGTTTGGCTACAATCACCCTACTTAAAAAGAAAGATAATGATCCACTGTCATGCGGATCCTTCTGCCCAGTATAACTTTTGAATGTAGATTACAAAAATCATTGCTGAAGTATTGGCTTTTCATTGGCATAAAAACAGTCATGTAAAAGTTCATTCACTCAGATCAAACAGGGTTTATAAGAAAAAGGATGTCCAGACAATCTCCACAGTTTTTTCAGTGTAATCCATCATACCACCATCAAATTCATGAGGTGGAAAGAAACAACATTGCCAGGCACCCTTATTTGTTATAACCCCACCTTACCTCCAGCATTTAGTGATGACATCTATTTAAGTCGTGTTCCAAAGGGGCATCATTAATTTAACATGTTTACTATGATGGATCTATACTGTCATTCAATCAATTACATTATCCAAGGACGATTTCTCAGAAATCATATTCAGTCACTTCAACAGAATATGGATGAACCTAAGGCATCTAGCATAGATTAAATACTGAAAGAAGCTGCTACGACAAAGAAGTTGATTGCCAAGTTATATCAAGGGCTGATTGAAACTCTACCTGATGGTTCAGAACCTATAATGAACAAATGGTAAACAGATCGAAATGAAGAAATGAAGGAGAACCATTGGTCACAGATATGTTCAAATGTTCATACCTGCTCCTACAAAGACATGAACTAATGCAATGTAAGATCATTCATAGGACTTACTATAGTCCTGCCAGAATGCATGTAATGTCACCCAGAAATGTCACATCTCTGTTGGAGATGCAAAAAGCACAAAGGAACTATATTTTATTTATTCTATTTTTACTTTATTTCACCTTTATTTAACCAGGTAGGCAGGTTGAGAACAAGTTCTCATTTACAATTGCGACCTGGAATATTACATATGCTGTGGTCCTGTGACAAACGGACACCATTCTGGGATAATGTATGTGCTACCATTTCATTAGGTCTAGGAATTTATATCCATTCATCTCCACGATTATGTTTGTTGGGAAATGTAAATATTGGTGATCAATATCAGAGAACTTTTGGTCATCTAGATCTACTTGCTGCAATAAAAAATAAAGCCATCAATTGGAAAGCTCCATATCCACGCTCAATAACATACTGGAATTAAACCATACATATTAAACCATACATATTAAACCATACACATTAAACCATACATATTAAACCATACACATTAAACCATACATATTAAACCATACATATTAAACCATACATATTAAACCATACATATTAAACCATACACATTAAACCATACATATTAAACCATACACATTAAACCATACACATTAAACCATACACATTAAACCATACATATTAAACCATACATATTAAACCATACATATTAAACCATACACATTAAACCATACATATTAAACCATACACATTAAACCATACATATTAAACCATACATATTAAACCATACATATTTGACAGAATTTGGAAATGTTATGTTGACCATCTTAGAGAATGATTTGTATAGTTGCCATTTTGTTTTTGTGTTGCTTGTGATAAAACATAAGATGAGTAGCTAGTGGTAGTGAAGTAAAAATGAACGTTTATTCTTGTTGAGTAACTGCATTAAAACTGTAGTGAGCAATTACACTTTACAATACAGTGCATGAGTAGCTAGTGAAGTAAAGCAAAGTTTATTCAAATTGACTAACTGCATTAAAACTGTAGTGAACAATGTGGTTCAATACAGTGTCCTTATTAATGTGTAGGTCTAACTCCTGGAAGTACTCCTGTAAGGTTCAGGGCTCGTGTACAAGTTAAATACATAATGGGATACATCTCTCTTACCGTTAACAGCTGTGCATAGACCCCACAGCACCAGAAGCAGAGCAAGTCTGGATACACTTCCACACATACTGACCAACTGCAGAACCAGACGTTGACCCAACACTGCCTGCTGAGACCGACTACAGATGTGACGCCAATGCAACGTTATTTACTCAGTAGAGGAACAAAATAAAACTAAATCAAACCAAAGTGAAGCTCATTTGTCTGGGTTGACTTGGTTATAATGGGCCTTGAGAGCTGAGTGTAGGAAGTTCTGCTGTCGTCTAGCTTGTATTCGTGTTACTCCTATGCAGAAACAATGGCACCTCTGCTAGTGCAACCTAGTTTTTGTGACTGGGGTCTTTGTAGAGCACCACAGAGAGGTCTTATGATCTACCACAGACACATCAACAGGTCCACTTCCTTCTTTAGACACAAAAAAGTATAGATTTTGCACCACCACAAGGCTGAAGGATGCTTTATAACTGATTTTTTTCATTTTGATTTTTTATTTAACTTTTATTTAACTTGGCAAGTCAGTTAAGAACAAACTATTATTTACAATGACGGCCTACCAAAAGGCAAAAGGCCTCCTGCGGGGTTGGGGGCTGGGATTAAAAATATTAATAAATAAAATAAAATGTGGGACAAAACACACATCACGGCAAGAGAGACAACACAACACGACATAAAGATAGACCTAAGACAACAACATAGCATGGCAGCAACACATGACAACACAGCATGTTAGCAATACAACATGAAAACATATGGTAGCAACACAACATTTTTTATTTTTTTATTTCACCTTTATTTAACCAGGTAGGCAAGTTGAGAACAAGTTCTCATTTACAATTGCGACCTGGCCAAGATAAAGCAAAGCAATTCGGCACATGCAACGACACAGAGTTACACATGGAGTAAAACAAACATACAGTCAATAATACAGTATAAACAAGTCTATATACGATGTGAGCAAATGAGGTGAGATAAGGGAGGTAAAGGCAAAAAAGGCCATGGTGGCAAAGTAAATACAATATAGCAAGTAAAACACTGGAATGGTAGATTTGCAATGGAAGAATGTGCAAAGTAGAAATACAAATAATGGTGTGCAAAGGAGCAAAATAAATAAATGAATTAAATACAGTAGGGAAAGAGGTAGTTGTTTGGGCTAAATTATAGGTGGGCTATGTACAGGTGCAGTAATCTGTGAGCTGCTCTGACAGTTGCTCTGACAGTTGGTGCTAGTGAGGGATATAAGTGTTTCCAGATTCAGAGATTTTTGTAGTTCGTTCCAGTCATTGGCAGCAGAGAACTGGAAGGAGAGGCGGCCAAAGAAAGCATTGGTTTTGGGGGTGACTAGAGAGATATACCTGCTGGAGCGTGTGCTACAGGTGGGAGATGCTATGGTGACCAGCGAGCTCAGATAAGGGGGGACTTTACCTAGCAGGGTTTTGTAGATGACATGGAGCCAGTGGGTTTGGCGACGCGTATGAAGCGAGGGCCAGCCAACGAGAGCGTACAGGTCGCCATGGTGGGTAGTATATGGGGCTTTGGTGACAAAATGGATTGCACTGTGATAGACTGCATCCAATTTGTTGAGTAGGGTATTGGAGGCTATTTTGTAAATGACATCGCCAAAGTCGAGGATTGGTAGGATGGTCAGTTTTACAAGGGTATGTTTGGCAGCATGAGTGAAGGATGCTTTGTTGCGAAATAGGAAGCCAATTCTAGATTTAACTTTGGATTGGAGATGTTTGATATGGGTCTGGAAGGAGAGTTTACAGTCTAACCAGACACCTAAGTATTTGTAGTTGTCCACGTATTCTAAGTCAGAGCCGTCCAGAGTAGTGATGTTGGACAGGCGGGTAGGTGCAGGTAGCGATCGGTTGAAGAGCATGCATTTAGTTTTACTTGTATTTAAGAGCAATTGGAGGCCACGGAAGGAGAGTTGTATGGCATTGAAGCTTGTCTGGAGGTTAGTTAACACAGTGTCCAAAGAAGGGCCAGAAGTATACAGAATGGTGTCGTCTGCGTAGAGGTGGATCAGAGACTCACCAGCAGCAAGAGCGACCTCATTGATGTATACAGAGAAGAGAGTCGGTCCAAGAATTGAACCCTGTGGCACCCCCATAGAGACTGCCAGAGGTCCGGATAGCAGACCCTCCGATTTGACACACTGAACTCTATCAGAGAAGTAGTTGGTGAACCAGGCGAGGCAATCATTTGAGAAACCAAGGCTGTCGAGTCTGCCGATGAGGATGTGGTGATTGACAGAGTCGAAAGCCTTGGCCAGATCAATGAATACGGCTGCACAGTAATGTTTCTTATCGATGGCGGTTAAGATATCGTTTAGGACCTTGAGCGTGGCTGAGGTGCACCCATGACCAGCTCTGAAACCAGATTGCATAGCAGAGAAGGTATGGTGAGATTTGAAATGGTTGGTAATCTGTTTGTTGACTTGGCTTTCGAAGACCTTAGAAAGGCATGGTAGGATAGATATAGGTCTGTAGCAGTTTGGGTCAAGAGTGTCCCCCCCTTTGAAGAGGGGGATGACCGCAGCTGCTTTCCAATCCTTGGGAATCTCAGACGACACGAAAGAGAGGTTGAACAGGCTAGTAATAGGGGTGGCAACAATTTCGGCAGATAATTTTAGAAAGAAAGGGTCCAGATTGTCTAGCCCGGCTGATTTGTAGGGGTCCAGATTTTGCAGCTCTTTCAGAACATCAGCTGAATGGATTTGGGAGAAGGAGAAATGGGGAAGGCTTGGGCGAGTTTAGGTGGGGGGTGCAGTGCTGTTGACCGGGGTAGGAGTAGCCAGGTGGAAAGCATGGCCAGCCGTAGAAAAATGCTTATTGAAATTCTCAATTATGGTGGATTTATCAGTGGTGACAGTGTTTCCTATCTTCAGTGCAGTGGGCAGCTGGGAGGAGGTGTTCTTATTTTCCATGGACTTTACAGTGTCCCAGAACTTTTTTGAGTTAGTGTTGCAGGAAGCAAATTTCTGCTTGAAAAAGCTAGGCTTGGCTTTTCTAACTGCCTGTGTATAATGGTTTCTAGCTTCTCTGAACAGCTGCATATCACGGGGGCTGTTCGATGCTAATGCAGAACGCCATAGGATGTTTTTGTGTTGGTTAAGGGCAGTCAGGTCTGGGGAGAACCAAGGGCTATATCTGTTCCTGGTTCTAAATTTCCTGAATGGGGCATGTTTATTTAAGATGGTTAGGAAGGCATTTAAAAAAAATATCCAGGCATCCTCTACGGATGAGATCAATATCCTTCCAGGATACCCCGGCCAGGTCGATTAGAAAGGCCTGCTCGCTGAAGTGTTTCAGGGAGCGTTTTACAGTGATGAGTGGAGGTCGTTTGACCGCTGACCCATTATGGATGCAGGCAATGAGGCAGTGATCGCTGAGATCTTGGTTGAAGACAGCAGAGGTGTATTTAGAGGGCAAGTTGGTTAGGATGATATCTATGAGGGTGCCCGTGTTTAAGGCTTTGGGGAGGTACTGTGGGAGAAATTAGGTACATATATGGATAAATATACTGTGCTATATAAAAGAGGGATGCATTTGCCATTCTGGTAAGGTACATTGTCTATTGTATAGGACAGGAAGCCAGAGTGGGGCCATGGGAGAGGGCAACACATAGACGCCTAGGGCAGCTGGACATACAAAGGTCAGAGGTTGTCTAAGGAGGGGGTCAGCCAAAGGACCAACTGGTGGATTACAGACATCAATTACATCACAGGAGACAAGTCTGTTTGATCTTAGACAACCATATGAAGAGAAGGCGAACAGAACAGCTGGGCACCCTAAAGCTAAAGGAGATGAAAGACACATACAAAAAACACACAGAGTTAATTACAGAGATAAAGCAAGCCTATAGCATAGAGGAATGTATAGTATTTTTAGTATAGCTGAGCATGCTAAAAACAGAAGAGACACATAGTCTGCTGACCCTAGATAACACACAAACAGGAGAACGCAGTAAGCTGAGTGAAGGGTCAAAGCAAGGGTCTGGTCACCATTAGGATCTAATGGAAAGCAGATGTGGGCGTTACTGGGCTGAACAAGCAGGATGCACGGATTGGAATGTAACTGTATTTGCATTGGGGGATGAACTGATGATGTATGCATAGATATAAAAGGGAGAGCCAGGGCGCTGGAAGTGGTGTGGGTCCCGCGGGGCTCTCCGGCTTATGATGCGGGTGTATTAAAAGTCTATATTGATTTTCACAAAGTTCTTGGTTGTCATATTTGAACCGATTTTCCACTACAGTACCTGGTAGGTTCATTGATCATTTGTGTGAGATTGAGGGCATCAAGTTTAGATTGTAGGATGGCTGGGGTGTTAAGCATGTTCCAGTTTAGGTCGCCTAGCAGCACAAGCTCTGAAGATAGATGGGGGGCAATCAGTTCACATATGGTGTCCAGAGCACAGCTGGGGGCAAAGGGTGGTCTATAGCAGGCGGCAACGGTGAGAGACTTGCTTTTAGAGAGGTGGATTTTTAAAAGTAGAAGTTCAAATTGTTTGGGTACAGACCTGGATAGTAGGACAGAACTCTGCAGGCTATCTTTGCAGTAGATTGCAACACCACCCCCTTTGGCAGTTCTATCTTGTCTGAAAATGTTGTAGTTTGGAATTAAAATTTCAGAATTATTGGTGGTCTTCCTAAGCCAGGATTCAGACACAGCTAGAACATCCGGGTTGGCAGAGTGTGCTAAAGCAGTGAATAGAACAAACTTAGGGAGGAGGCTTCTAATGTTAACATGCATGAAACCAAGGCTATTACGGTTACAGAAGTCGTCAAAAGAGAGCGCCTGGGGAATAGGAGTGGAGCTAGGCACTGCAGGGCCTGGATTCACCTCTACATTGCCAGAGGAACAGAGGAGGAGTAGAATAAGGGTGCGGCTAAAAGCAATAAGAATTGGTCGTCTAGAACGTCTGGAACAGAGAGTAAAAGGAGGTTTCTGGGGGCGATAAAATAGCATCAAGGTATAATGTACAGACAAAGGTATGGTAGGATGTGAATACAGTGGAGGTAAACCTAGGTATTGAGTGATGAAGAGAGAGATATTGTCTCTAGAAACATCATTGAAACCAGGAGATGTCATTGCATGTGTGGGTGGTGGAACTAATAGGTTGGATAAGGTATAGTGAGCAGGACTAGAGGCTCTACAGTGAAATAAGCCAATATACACTAACCAGAACAGCAATGGACAAGGCATATTGACATTAAGGAGAGGCATGCTTAGTCGAGTGATCAAAAGGGTCCGGTGAGTGGAGAGGTTGGTTGGGGGTCACGGCGATTTAGACAGCTAGCCAGGCCATCGGTAGCAAGCTAGCATAGGATGGAGGTCTGTTATTAGCCACCTCTTGCGTTCTGTCAGTAGATTAGTGGGTTTCTGTGTGGTAGAGGGGATTAATCCAAATCACACAACAACAACAAAAATAAAAACAATAGATATAGTTATAGAGGCCCAAGAAGAAAAAAATAATAATAATAATAAAAAAAATTGTCCGATTGTCCGATTGTCTATTCAGATAGCAGCCGATAAGACAGCTAACGGTTAGCGGGCCGCAGATGGGCGTTCAGGTAACGTCGCGACGGAGGAGCCAGCCGGATAACTCCTTCGGGTAGATAACGTCGGCAGTCCAGTTGTGAAGGCCCGGTGGGGCTCCGCGTAGGCAGTAAAACGGGTCCGGATAGGTGACTGCAGCCCAGGAGTGATTGATGGAACTCTTCAGCTGGCTAGCTCCGGAATAATTGATGTTTGCCCCGGAATCGACGAAAGCCGATAGTCACACGGATAGCAGCTAGCTAGCTGTGAGATCCAGGTATGAATGTCCAGAGTTAGCGGTTGAAATCCAGGGACATGGAGAGAAAAATTGGTCCGGTATGTTCCGTTCCGAGCCGCGCTGCGCTGCGCCGTACAAAACTGCCGATAGATTTTCGAGCTAAAGGATAGCTGATGACCACAAACCGTGGTTAGCTGAATACTAACGATTTGCCAGTAAAGAAGCTAACTAGCTTCTGAACTAGCTTCTGAACTAGCTTTTGATTAGCTTCTGGCTAGCTCCTGGCTAGCTCCTGGCTAGCTTCTGGCTAGTTTCTGGCTAGCTTCTTGGAGTTTCTGGCTAGCTTCTTGGAGGATTACAGATTTGAGGTAAATAATACTTTTTTATAAATATAAATTGGTGAGGCGGGTTGCAGGAGAGTGTTTTGAAGATGAGTTTATGGAAAATTAAAAAATGTATGTGAAAAAAGTTGTAAATATATATATATATACGGGACACGACAAGACGAGGACAAAAGACGTCTGAACTGCTATGCCATCTTGGATACATCTTGGAACATGGTAGCAGCAACACATGGCAGCAGCACAAAACAGGGTACAAACATTATTGTGCGCAGACAACAGCACAGAAGGGAAAAAAGGTAGAGACAACAATACATCACGTAAAGCAGCCATAACTGTCAGTAAAAGTATCCATAATTGAGTCTTTGAATGAAGAGATTGAGATGAAACTGTCCAGTTTGAGTGTTTGTTGCAGCTCATTCCAGTCGCTAGCTGCAGCGAACTGAAAAGAGGAGCGACCCAGGGATGTGTGTGCTTTGGAGATCTTTAACAGAACGTGACTGGCAGAATGGGTGTTGTATGTGGAGGATGAAGGCTGCAGTAGATATCTCAGATAAGGGGGAGTGAGGCCTAAGAGGGGTTTATAAAGAAGAATCAACCACTGGGTCTTGCGACGGGTATACAGAGATGACCAGTTTACAGAGGAGTATAGAGTGCAGTGATAAGGAGCATTGATGGCAGAATGGTAAAGAACATCCTAGCTGCTCAAGAGAGCACCATTACCTGCAGATCTATACATTACATCTCCGTAATCTAGCATGAGTAGGATGGTCATCTGAATCATGGTTAGTTTGGTAGCTGGGGTGAAAGAGGAGCGATTACGATTTAACCTTAACCTGCAGATTTTATATGTGCTGAGAGAAGGACAGTGTACCATCCAGCCATATCCCCATGTACTTGTATGAGGTGACTACCTCAAGCTCTAAACCCTCAGTAGTAATCACACCCGTGGCGAGAGGGGCATTTCTCTTACCAAACCACATGGCCTTTGTTTTGGAGGAGTTCAGAACAAGGTTAAGGGAAGAGAAAGCTTGTTGGACACTAAGAAAGCTTTGTTGTAGAGCGTTTAACACAAAATCTGGGGAGGGGCCAGCTGAGTATAAAACTGTATCATCTGCATATAAATGGATAAGAGAGCTTCCTACTGCTGGAGCTATGTTGTTTATGTAAATTGAGAAGAGCGGGGGGCCTAGGATCGAGCCTTGGGGTACACCCTTGGTGAGAGGCAGTGGCTGAGACAGCAGATGTTCTGACTTTATACACTGCACTCTTTGAGAGAGGTAGTTAGCAAAGAGACATCAGTACTCCTTAGCCGGCCCACAAGAATGGAATGGTCTACCGTATCAAAAGCTTTGGCCAAGTCAATAAAAATAGCAGCACAACATTGCTTAGAATCAAGGGCAATGGTGACATCATTGAGGACCTTTAAGGTTGCAGTGACACATCCATAACCTGAGTGGAAACCAGTTTGCATACCAGAGAGAATACATTAGGCATCAAGAAAGCCAGTCAGTTGACAAGTTTTTCCAACACTTTTGATAAACAGGGCAAAATAGAAATAGGCCTATAACAGTTAGGATCAGCTTGATCTCCCCCTTTAAATAAAGGACAAACCGTGGCTGCCTTCCAAGCAATGGGAACCTCCCCAGAGAGCAGAGACAGGTTAAAAGATAAGAGATAGGCTTGGCGATGATAGGGGCAGAAACCTTAAAAAAGAAAGGGTCTAAACCATCTGACCCAGAATTTTTTGGGGGTCAAGTTAAGGCGCTCCTCTAGCACCTCGGACTCAGTGACCGCCTGCAGGGAGAAACTTTGTAGCGGGGATAGGAATAAAGAGGGGCTAGTCGCATTAGAAAATGTGGGAGATTAGGAAATGTTGGACGGGCGAGGAGGCATGACTGAGGCAAACAGGAATCCCAATTTAATGAAGTGGTGATTAAAGAGCTCAGCCATGTGCTTCATGACAGTAACAACCACATCATCAACTTTAAGGGACATAGGCAGCTGTGAGGAGGAGGGTTTATTCTTCAGGTCTTTAACTGTTTACAGAACGTCTTTGGGTTAGACCCACAGAGAGAGAACTGCTCCTTAAAGTAACTAACTTTGGCCTTCCGGA
Source organism: Oncorhynchus kisutch (assembly GCF_002021735.2). Lineage (NCBI taxonomy): Eukaryota > Metazoa > Chordata > Actinopteri > Salmoniformes > Salmonidae > Oncorhynchus > Oncorhynchus kisutch. The sequence continues at coordinate 3,313,571 of NW_022261982.1, read as the reverse complement.
TAGCCTGAGTGCACTTATTTCTCATTTGCCTGAACGAGAACCAGTCAACTTCTGAGCCTTTCGCCAAATGCAATTCTTGAGGTGGGGTAACTCCGCAAGATCACGGTCGAACCAAATCAAAATCAAATAAAATAGTATTTGTCACATACACATGGTCACATACACCAGGGGCTAAACCTGTTTTTAATTCTCATTTTCTTTATGGGGGCGTGTGTTTCTTAGCAATACCACTGAAAATATAAAAAAAGAAGGTCCAAGTGTCTTCGACAGAGGGGATCAAGCTGATTCTATACCAATTTACAGAGGCCACGTCATGAAGGAAGTCTTGCTCATTAAAGTTTTTTTACCAAGCGTCTATGACAAATCATGACAGGACGTTTCACTGAACAGCCATTACGAACACAGGCTGTAAAACAGTGATCACTAAGGTCATTACTGAAAACACCAGACTGATACCTCTCGGGATTATTTGTGAGGATAACATTGAGCAAAGTATCCTTTTCTGGGTGTTTGGAGTCATACTTTGTGGGATTGTTAATAATCTGAGAAAGATTTAGGGAATCCCATTGCTTTAGGACTTGGTCAGGTGGTTTAGGCATGTCCCAGTTTAGGTCACCTAGCAGGATATTCAGACTTAGTGTAAGGGGGCCAGGAGAGAGTTTAGGGAGTTCCATTGCTTTAGGACTTGGTCAGGTGGTTTAGGCATGTCCCAGTTTAGGTCACCTAGCAGGATATTCAGACTTAGTGTAAGGGGGCCAGGAGAGAGTTTAGGGCAGGTAGGGTACAGGCCAGTGCTTATGGAGGACAATAGCACCCAGCAACAGTCAACAAAGAGCTATTTGAAAGTTTAACGCTAAAATCCAGCAACTGAAATTGTTTGGGGACAGACTTGGTTGAGCACTGAAGGTGATCCTTGGAAAAGATTGTCACTCCCCCTCATTTGGAAGATCTGTCTTGACGAAAAAGTTTATAACCAGAAAGGTTAACATCGGTATTCAGAACACTCTTCCTTCATCACGTCTCAGGAATGACCAACACATCTGGATTTAAGCTGTGAACCCACACTTTCAATTGATCCATTTTAGGTAATAAGCTTCTAGTGTTAACGAGCTGAAAACCCAGGCTTTACGAGAGCAGCAATCACCAAAGCAGATATCAGCAGGCAACGGGAGTAGGTGTCACACCCACTTGGGAGAAGCTTTTATTTCTGGAGATGATTTCTTGTAGAAAATGGCTTACACATTATTAACAGGCCACATAGTCAATGTACCTGCTAGGCCAAGCCTAACTTAGTGAAGACCTTGATTCGTCTCTGTCTTTACAGTTCCTGAAACATGTCTATGGCCACCCACTCAGTTACCAGTGACCTATTCTGCCACATCCCAGGGAATGGAGAGTGCAGAACCACCCCTCCTTAAATCCATAGTCATTGACAGTAAGATGTGTGAAAAATGTTGTTTGGTACTGAGATTTTCTATGTGTATTGATTCCTACGAACCAACTTTGTAAGAGCCTTGTGTCCTGATTCAACAGACACCTCCCCTGGTGAGTCATGTAAAGTTTCCTGATTCAACAGACACCTCCCCTGGTGAGTCATGTAAAGTTTCCTGACTCAACAGACACCTCCCCTGGTGAGTCATGTAAAATTTCCTGACTCAACAGACACCTCCCCTGGTGAGTCATGTAAATTTCTTCCATTTCTCTCTTGCTCATTCTCTCTGTTGCTCACTCAGACTCACACATATGCAGTTACATCCATTTCTAACACTGTTTGTTGCAGGAATGATATGACAGACGCATAACTTTTGAACAATATAATATTTTATTGTATCTTTACACATACTTACATTTTTGCATTATTTTTTTAAGACTGCCAAGCTGTCCTATATTGGGGTACCTCTGTCCAGGAAAATGTCCTCAGGATTATGGAGCTGTGCTTATAATAAGTTGTTTGAATATTACAATGTGTATTAGGATTAAGCTAAACTTGACCATTTAAAGAGAGGTTCAGATAACCTCTTTCTTAAAATGCTTCAGATTGATGACCAATGAATTAATGTCCCACTTCGATATGAAGGGACAGAGGAGCAAACATGCCTTTGCTACCACTTTTAGTAGATTCTGACTGTTAAATATATTTGACTGTGTGTTACTGTTATATCCTACAAGCCCACATTATGGAAACATATATTTTATGCTTACAGAAAGTGTCATGAAAAGCCAGAAGAGTCAGGAGGTTGATGTGTTTGGTGCCCTCTGGAAAGTCCTAAAATATGCCCCTGAGCTGTGTTGGAGAAGGACGCAGAGTATGTATATGATCACGTTGCTCTTTTTTAAAGACGTCTCTAAGCTGTAACTGCCACAACATTATTCAACTAGTACCATGGAAATACTTTTAGCCAGCTGAGTACAACGTTTCTTCAAGAGTGTCCTCTTCTAGTTTGCTTATAAAATATCAACTTGATAAAGTTGTAATGCGCTGATTGTCTTCACTTCATCTGACCCATCACACAACTCTTCAAGTGGACCACTACGCTCCAGATCTGACCCATCACACAACTCTTCAAGAGGACCACTATGCTCCAGATCTGACCCATCACACCACTCTTCAAGAGGACCACTACGCTCCAGATCTGCCCCATCACACCACTCTTCAAGAGGACCACTATGCTCCAGATCTGCCCCATCACACCACTCTTCAAGAGGACCACTATGCTCCAGATCTGACCCATCACACAACTCTTCAAGTGGACCACTAGGCTCCAGATCTGCCCCATCACACCACTCTTCAAGAGGACCACTATGCTCCAGATCTGACCCATCACACCACTCTTCAAGAGGACCACTATGCTCCAGATCTGACCCATCACACCACTCTTCAAGAGGACCACTATGCTCCAGATCTGACCCATCACACAACTCTTCAAGAGGATCACTACGCTCCAGATCTGACCCATCACACCACTCTTCAAGAGGATCACTAGGCTCCACATCTGACACATCACACCACTCTTCAAGAGGACCACTACGCTCCAGATCTGCCCCATCACACCACTCTTCAAGAGGACCACTATGCTCCAGATCTGACCCATCACACCACTCTTCAAGAGGATCACTACGCTCCACATCTGACCCATCACACCACTCTTCAAGAGGACCACTATGCTCCAGTTCTGACCCATCACACCACTTTTCAAGAGGACCACTATGCTCCGGATCTGACCCATCACACCACTCTTCAAAAGAACCACTCTGCTCCAGATCTGACCCATCACACCACTCTTCAAGAGGACCACTATGCTCCAGATCTGACCCATCACACCACTCTTCAAGAGGACCACTATGCTCCAGATCTGACCCATCACACCACTCTTCAAAATAACCACTCTGCTCCAGATCTGACCCATCACACCACTCTTCAAGAAGACCACTATGCTCCAGATCTGACCCATCACACCACTCGTCAAGAGGACCACTATGCTCCAGATCTGACCCATCACACCACTCTTCAAAATAACCACTCTGCTCCAGATCTGACCCATCACACCACTCTTCAAGAAGACCACTATGCTCCAGATCTGACCCATCACACCACTCTTCAAGAGGACCACTATGCTCCAGATCTGACCCATCACACCACTCTTCAAAAGAACCACTCTGCTCCAGATCTGACCCATCACACCACTCTTCAAGAGGACCACTATGCTCCAGATCTGACCCATCACACCACTCTTCAAGAGGGCCACTATGCTCCAGATCTGACCCATCACACCACTCTTCAAGAGGACCACTCTGCTCCAGATCTGACCCATCACACCACTCTTCAAGAGGACCACTCTGCTCCAGATCTGACCCATCACACCACTCTTCAAGAGGACCACTCTGCTCCAGATCGCCTTCTGTGCTCAGAGGTCCCTGATGAGGATCTTGCCCATCACACAGCTCTTATTAATAATCAATCAAATAAAACAATTGGCCTTTATTTCTATGCATGAGATTTCTGTGGGTGAATTATGAAACAATTATTTTATGCAGATGTATGAAAAATTGTGGTGTATATTTGTTTTAGCCATTTCTTGATATATTTTAAATGTAAGAATATGTTGCAGATTAACTTTAATTGATGGGCCTCCCGAAAGGCGCAGCGGTCTAAGGCTCTGCATCGCAGTGCTAGAGGCGTCACTACTACAGATCAGGGTTTGATCCTGGGCTGTGTCACAGCCGGCCGAGACAGGGAGGTGCACAATTGGCACATGAGGAGGTGCACAATTGGCCCAGCATCGTCCGTGTTGGCTGTCCCCATTGAAGAACCCTTGAAGAACCCTGTTTGGTTTCAGGTAGAACCCTTTTGGGTTCTATGTTGAACCCTTTCTACAGAGGGTTCTACATGGAACTAAAAAGGATTCTCCCTAGAACCAAAAAGGGTTATTCTATCAGGACAGCTGAAGAACCCTTCTGGATTCCTTTTTTCTAAGAGTCTAAGTAATAATCTGTAGTCAGCTGGTCATTACCAGGTGATGATGAGGTCTAAACTATGACCAGTAGGCTCCATAATATAGCACATAATATAGTGGTCAGAATTATGACCAGCTGGTCAGATAGAGGTCACAATTATGACCAACTGGTTGCTGGCAGGCAGAAAAATACATCATATTCTGGTCAGTAAAAAAAGCGTCATTTTTCAACCAGTTTGAGACCAGAATAAGATGTCATGAAAATACTTATTTTCAACCAGGTTTTGCCCACTGGTCATATGGGGGTTAGAAAAATACATAATATTCTGGTCAGTAAAAAGACATAAAAAAAAGCATCATTTGTCAACCACTTTGCAACAGAGTAAAACGGGTAGGCTACCGGCATAAGTGGGCCTGTACTGTAGTTGTCATTTGTTTCCAAATAGACAATGTTTCATAATTTGAGGTCAGTGCAGCATATTAAAAGGTTATTGAATTCAAACAATCTGTTTACAGGTCCACAACCATTTGCAATAGTTTTTTTTATTTCAGAAATGGACACAGCAAATGTCACTGTAAAAGTTTAAAACATTCTGCCAACACCTCCAGAGACATTTGATCAAGCTCCCCATTTCTATTTGGAAACTACCATGGTATAATTACAATACTTCCAAAGTATACAGTGAAAAAAGGCGTAATTGTCACTATAAATGGTGAATGAAGGCCGTTTTTCAGGCAGATTCTCACTCACGCGCGCACAGGTTCAGGACGGGTCTGATTTATAGTGGAAACATGCATACTTATTGCATCCGCCCAAGTTGATGAATCTCAATGTTATGTACGTGTGCGGTCTTTTCAGAAATGGAGCACGCAGATATTTATTGTGAAATGTACGCAACTGTTGTAAATGGGGACCCAGCTGCTGTCATCTGACTAACAGGCAACAGCAAGCAGTGTTGTGGCACCTCGTTGACGGTTCCAGACACTTGTAGCTGTGTTCTCCTGTTGAGCAAAAAAATAACAAGATTGAATTAACATAGCACCAACTGAAACATGTTTTACACAGCACATTTCCCAGGGCACAATGATTGTGTGCAGTCTATCTGTTTTTTTTCACCACACTTGTTTTTGACAGGAAATGAGACGTGAGAAGCCACAACAGCGCAGCTATTGGAAACTACTCACTGGTCACAGATGTCAGTTGAACATCTAGCCTAGTTTCGATTTACATTTTGGTTGAGTTGTCAACTAACGTGAATTCAACATGAATTCAACAACAAAAAATATCACCATGTTATTGGATTTAGGGTAAAAGTTTGGGGGCGATACGAAATTCCCTTGTGATGATACATTTCTGCAATTCCAACAAGTTTCCCACTTTATCATCACATTGCATTTTGTTGTTGAAATTAAGTGGAAACAACATTAATTCAACCAGTTTTTGCTCAGTGGGTAGTGATCAGTACAAACTCATTGAATCAGACTTAAAGTAGGTCAAGTAGTCTGTATTTTATACATGGTGTTTGGTTATTTAAAAATGTGTCAGTTTGATATATAGCATTGCATGTAAAGGGCTTACATAGAAACATTTCCAGAAGGACTAATTCGAGACAGAAAGGAGTTGGAACACAACTGTTATCATCCTATACAATGAATTACACTGAGCTAAAATAAATCCATCTCTGCCTTTCTTGTTGAGTGCTCCAATTACTTTCTGCCTCAAATTAGTCCTTTTGGATGTTTTTCTTGGTAAGCCCTTTTCATGCTTTTCATCATTGTTGTACTATATCCTCGTTGTAGATCTAATATGTATTTGAGAATGCACCATTTTTACTACGGTGCTTCCAAGTAATTATTCAAATACCAAAAATCTGTCAAACACTCTTTTACCAATGTATTAATATCATCTTACCTGAGATGAATTTTCCTCATGATTACGCCACCAAACACCAGGACAGCTACACATGCTGCAACGCCTGATATCATCCCCCAATAGAAGAGACGGTTGTCTGTGGCCTCTTGCACTTGGGAACCTGAGAAAGGGGAAAATATATATGATGATCTTGTATGTTTCTCTTCCGCCATCTTGTTCATTTACATTAAGGCAACGTGTTGTTGACAGTCTCCATTTTAAGACATTTTACATGTAATGATGACAAAATCCAATATTGTGACTACAGAGATACTCTCAGTTCTGTCAGATTTAAGTTCTATGACAGATGTTACAAAACAAGACAGCAAAACACTCACAGAACATAAAAGTAATTGCACATAACATGCATTCTACTAAATATGTAGTGAATAGCAAAAGCAAGATGGCGCCATACTGGATGGCTGCCGTTTTGCACACTCCGATCTAACTTGTTATTTTGTGATTATTATGTTGTTTCATTTTAGTCTATTTTCAAGTAATGTATCTGCTATTATTATATCCTGTTGCCTAGTTTAAAGTACTATTTATAGTTTCTTTGGAAAAGTATTCAGACCTCTTGACTTTTGCACATTTGTTCCGTTACAGCCTTATTCTAAAATGGATTAAATAAATACAAATTCTCAGCAATCTACACAGAATACCCCATAATGAAAAAATAAATAGAAAAAAATAAATTAAAAACAGAAATCCCTTTTTTACATAAGTACACTACTGGTCAAAAGTTTTAGAACATCTACTCATTCAACGGTTTTTCTTTATTTTTTAAAACTATTTTCTACATTGTAGAGTAATAGTGAAGACATCAAAACTATGAAATAACACATATGTAATCATGTAGTAACCAAGAAATTGTTAAACAAATCAAAATATATTTTATATTTGATAATTTGATATTCTTCAAATTTGCCTTGATGACAGCTTTGCACACTCTTGGCATTCTCTCAACCAGCTTCACCTGGAATGCTTTTCCAACCGTCTTGAAGGAGTTCCCACATATGCTGAGCACTTGATGGCTGCTTTTCCTACACTCATCCCAAACCATCTCAATTTGGTTGATGTCGGGGGATTGTGGAGGCCAGGTCATCTGATGCAGCACTCCATCACTATCCTTCTTTGTAAAATAGCCCTTACACAGGCTGGAGGTGTGTTGGGTCATTGTCCTGTTGGGAAAAAAAGATAGTTCCACAAAGCCCAAACCAGAGGTGATGGCGTATCGCTGCAGAATCCTGTGGTACGAATGCTGGTTAAGTGTGCCTTGAATTCTAAATAAATCATAGTGTCACCAGCAAACCACCCCCACACCATAACACCTCCTCCATGATTTACGGTGGGAAATACACATGCAGAGATCTTCCGTTCACCCACACAGTGTCTCACAAAGACACAGCGGTTGGAACCAAAATTGTCAAATTTAGACCCGAATGACAAATTTCCACCGGTCTCACGTCCATTGCTTGTGTTTCTTGACCCAAGCAAGTCTCTTCTTATTGGTGTCCTTTAGTAGTGGTTTCTTTGAAGCAATTCGACCATGAAGGCCTGATTCACACAGTCTCCTCTGAATACTTGATGTTGAGATGTGTCTGTTACTTGAACTCTGTGAAGCATTTATTTGGGCTGCAATTTTTGTGGCGGTCCTCATGAGAACCAGTTTCATCATAGCGCTTGGTGCTTTTTGCGACAGCACTTGAAGAAACTTTCAAAGTTCTTGACAATTTCCAAACCCCCACCATGTCACCACACAACTGATTGGCTCAAATGCATCAAGAAATTCCACAAATTTAATTTAACAAGGCACATCTGTTAATTGAAATGCATTCCAGATAACTACCTCATGAAGCTGGTTGAGAAAATGCCAAGAGTGTGCAAAGTTGTCATCAAGAAGAATTTCAAATATAAAATATATTTTGATTTGTTTAACACTTTTTTGGTTACTACATGATTCCATATGTGTTGTTTCATAGTTTTGATGTCTTCACTATTATTATATTACGTAGAAAATAAAGACAAACCCTTGAATGAGTAGGTGTTCTAAAACTTTTGACCGGTAGTGTACACTTTGCTATGAAACTCGAAATTGAGCTCATGTGCATCCTGTTCACATTGATCATCCTTGAGATGTTTCTACAATTTGATAGGAGTCCACCTGTGGTAAATTATATTGATTGGACATGATCTATCAACTGTGGGACCTGTCTATATAAGGTCACACTGTCAAGAGCACATGTCAGAGCAAAAACCAAGCTATGAGGTTGAAGGAATTGTCCGTAGACCTCAGAGACAGGATTGTGTCGAGACACAGATCTGGGGAAGGGTACCAAAATATGTCTGCAGCTTTGAATGTCCCCAAGAACACAGTTGCTTCCATCATTCTTAAATGGAAGAAGTTTGGAACAACTAAGACTCTTCCTAGAGCTGGCTGCTCATCCAAACTGAGCAATCAGGGAAGGGCCTTGGTCAGGGAGGTGACCAAGAACTTGATGGTCACTCTGACAGAGCTCCATTTCCTCTGTTGAGATCGGAGAACCGTCCAGAAGGAGAACCATCTCAGCAGCACTCCACCAATCAGGCCTTTATGGTAGAATGGCTAGACAGAAGCCACTCCTCAGTAAAAGGCACATGACAGCCCGCTTGGAGTTTGCCAAAAGGCACCTAAAGACTCAGACCACGAGAAACAAGATTCTCTGTTCTGATGAAACCAAGATTGAGCGCTTTGGCCTTAATGCCAAGTGTCACGTCTGGAGGAAACCTGACACCATCCCTACGGTGAAACATGGTGGCAGCATTATGCTGTGGGGATGTTTTTCAGTGGCATTGACTGGGAGACTGGTCAGAATCGAGGGAAAGATGAACGGAGCAAAGTACAGAGAGATCCTTGATGAAAACCTGCTCCAGAGTGCTCAGGACCTCAGACTGGGGCGAAGGTTCACCTTCCAATGGGACAATGACCCTAAGCACACAGCCAAGACAACACAGGAGTGGCTTCGGGACAAGTCTCTGAATGTCCTTGAGTGGCTTGAACCCAATCGAACGTCTCTGGAGAGAACTGAAAATAGCTGTGCAGCAACGCTCCCCATCGATCCTGACAGAGCTTGAGGGGATCTGCAGAGAGGAATGGGAGAAACTCCCCAAATACAGGTGTGCCAAGCTTGTACTGTCATACCCAAGAAGACTCAAGGTTGTGATCGCTGCCAAAGGGGCTTCAACAAAGTACTGAGTAAAGGGTCTGATTACCTATGTAATGTGATATTCAGTTTATTTTTCTACATTTGCAAACATTTCTGAAAACCTGTTTTTGCTTTGTCATTATGGGTTATTGTGTGTAGATTGACGAGTGGAAAAAACTATTTAATACATTTTTAGAAAAAGGCTGTAACGTAACAAAATGTAACGTAACAAAATGTAACGTAACAAAATGTAACGTAACAAAATGTAACGTAACAAAATGTAACGTAACAAAATGTAACGTAACAAAATGTGACGTAACAAAATGTAACGTAACAAAATGTGACGTAACAAAATGTAACGTAACAAAATGTAACGTAACAAAATGTAACGTAACAAAATGTAACGCAACAAAATGTAACGTAACAAAATGTAACGTAACAAAATGTAACGTAACAAAATGTAACGTAACAAAATGTAACGTAACAAAATGTAACGTAACAAAATGTTTTTGGGGGTATCTGTACTTTACTTTACTATTCATACATATATATTTTTACTACTTTTACTTTTACTTCACTATATTCATGAAGAAAATCATGTACTTTTTATGCCATACATTTTCCCTGACACCCAAATGTACTCGTTTCATTTCGAATTCTTAGCAGGACAGGAAAATGGTCCAATCCACGCACTTCTCAAGAGAACATCTCCGGTCATCCCTACTGCCTCTGATCTGGTGGACTCACTAAACACACATGCTTTGTTTGTAAATTAGGTCTGAACGTTGGAGTGTGACCCTGGCTATCCATACATTTTTTTAAACAAGAAAATGGGTCTGTCTGGTTTTCTTAGTATAAGGAACGTGAAATCATTTATACTTTTACTTTCGATACTTACTTTTACTGGGTGACTTTCACTTTTACTTGAGTCATTTTCCATTAAGGTATCTTGACTTCTACTCAAGTATGACAATTGGGTACTTTTTCCACCACTGCTGCATCCATATCTACCTCCATCACTCCAGTATCCCTGTGCATGTAAATATGGTATTGGAACTGACTTTTAAAATATTTCCTGAATATAGTATGCTTACTTACTTTATTGTGTATTTCTCATTTGTATTTCTTGTGTGATTTTTTCTAGTAACACATTATTGCATTGTTGGGTTTTGAGTTTGCAAGAAAGGCATTTCACTGTATTTGTGACATTAAAACTTGATAAGACATTATGCTGGGGTTCATTTTTTAATTATTGTGAACAATCCCATCAGACCAAACACTTACCATTGACAGAAATATGTATGTCTATATAATCCCATCCCCCATTATATCCACACTGACAGGTGTAGTTGCCTTCATCAGATGGTTGTATGTTGGTGATGTGTAGACACACTCTGTCATTCTCTATCTGTAGTGTGACTCTGGGGTCACAAGAGCTGTTGGTATGATTTGTCTCAACGTCGTGTGAAACTCTACACTCGTGACCTCCACTTATAACTCTATTTTTGTGACATAATACAGTACTGATGTCAGTGAGGGTTTGGTTTGGGCAGAGAAGAGTGGCATCTGCTCCTCTGGTCTCCAATTTTTTCTGTTGTGTCACTGTCAACAGGAAGGGAAACAGATTGTGAATATATTATTTAATGAGATCGGTTTGATTGAGCATGAGTAGTACTATCAATTCTCATTAATAAAAAGTCCCATTTCAGTCTACAGTCTACAAATTTCTACAGACCCAAATGGACATTTTACAATGGTAGAAAGAAACCTGGCACAAGAAAAAGCCACTTTACTGAACTGTTAATGTCCAAATGAAGACGACCCAAAGTGAATTCATGACCGTATAGTGAAACTATCTCAATGTAACAGGAATATTATATGGGGGGGGGGTTAACTGTGTACGGGATGCAACTCTAGACAAGTCATCAGCTAAACTAAATCCTCTTCCTAACATGTCTAAGTTATTAAACCACAATATCAAAGAGATGGGTCTGTGTGAACTGTGGAGATAGAAACATCCAACTGAAAGACAATACTCCTATTACTCTCTCCTCCAAAACTCATGTTGAATCATTTACTTTTTTATTGTAAACTTGGCTTTAATTGACTGTGTTTCTGAATGTAAATACCTTCCTAGAATAATTACAGACATTGTCTTTCACGTTTAAGCTCAAACCTCCTATGCCAATAGCAGAGACATAGCGATCCAACACAATGTTTCTTGGAGATAAGGATTTTACCTCATATCGCAACACACAGATAGACATGTTTTTGGAAATAAATGTAGGCAATGAAGTATGCCCAACTGTTGTCTGGGAAGCTCTTAAATCATACATGAGAGGTTGTATCATGTCTTAATCTTCACATTAGAAAAATAAGACCAATAAATAATTAGAAATACTAGAACAGAAAATCCACGACTTAGAAAGAAAACACAGTTTAGATAGAAATGTTGACACCCTTCAACAGTTGAACACTTTTAAGCTTGAATATAACACAATAAACTCTCGATCTGCAGAGATTGCTGCCATGAAATCCAAGCAACAAGATGTTGAGCAAGGTGAAAGTGCAGGGGAAATGCTTGCTTGGTAAATGAAGAAAGAGGAATGTACCATCCATAGCATTCAAACCCCAGATGGTAGCATTACAATGGTTCCTTCAGAAATTTACTCCGTCTTTAAAATGTTTTATAACAAACTGTATCAATCCCAAAACAAAAGAAACAGTCATGTAAAAGTTCATTCACTCAGATCAAACAGGGTTGATAAGAAAAAGGATGTCCAGACAATCTCCACAGTTTTTTCAGTATAATCCATCATACCACCATCAAATTCATGAGGTGGAAAGAAACAACATTGCCAGGCACCCTTATTTGTTATAACCCCACCTTACCTCCAGCATTTAGTGATGACATCTTTAAGTCGTGTTCCAAAGGGGCATCATTCATTTAACATGTTTACTATGATGGATCTATACTGTCATTCAATCAATTACATTATACAAGGCCGATTTCTTTCTGTTCTCACAACTCAGAAATCATATTCAGTCACTTCAACAGAATATGGATGAACCTAAGGCATCTAGCATAGATTAAATACTGAAAGAAGCTGCTACGACAAAGAAGTTGATTGCCAAGTTATATCAAGGGCTGATTGAAACTCTACCTGAAGGTTCAGAACCTATAATGAACAAATGGTAAACAGATCTGAATGAAGAAATGAAGGAGAACCATTGGTCACAGATATGTTCAAATGTTCATACCTGCTCCTACAAAGACATGAACTAATGCAATGTAAGATCATTCATAGGACTTACTATAGTCCTGCCAGAATGCATGTAATGTCACCCAGAAATGTCACATCTCTGTTGGAGATGCAAAAAGCACAAAGGAACTATATTCCATATGCTGTGGTCCTGTGACAAACTGACACCATTCTGGGATAATGTATGTGCTATCATTTCATTAGGTCTAGGAATTTATATCCATTCATCTCCACGATTGTGTTTGTTGGGAAATGTAAATATTGGTGATCAATATGAGAGAAAGTTTTGTAATCTAGGTCTACTTGCTGCAAAAAAATGTAAAGCCATTAAGTGTAAATCCTCATCTCTACCCTCAGTTCAAACCTCCAGTTTGTTACTATCTAGCTACATCCCATTAGACTTATAAAGGCAAACATAAGCCAGATAGACATACTGTATTTGACAGAATTTGGAAATGTTTCAACCATCTTAGAGAATGTTTTGTATAGTTGCCATTTTGTTTTTGTGATGGTGTTTAATTAAGAGCATGAGTAGCTAGTGGTAGGGAAGTAAAAAATAAAGTTTAGTATTTTTGACCATATTAAAATTGTATTAAAACTAGTGAACTATTTGGATACACTTTACAATACAGTGTGGTTATTACTGTGTAGGTCTAACTCCTGGAAGTACTCCTGTAAGGTTCAGGGCTCGTGTACAAATTAAATACATAATGGGATACATCTCTCTTACCGTTAACAGCTGTGAATAGACCCCACAGCACCAGAAGCAGAGCAAGTCTGGATACACCTCCACACATACTGATCAACTGCAGAACCAAACGTTGACCCAACACTGCCTGCTGAGACCGACTACAGATGTGATGCCAATGCAACGTTATTTACTCAGTAGAGGAACAAAATAAAACCAAATCAAACCAAAGTGATGCTACTTTGACTCGGTTGACTTGGTTATAATGGACCTTGAGAGCTGAGAGGAGGAAGTGGTTCACAGAAACACTTGGACCTCTGCTAGTGCATCCTGGTCTCTGTGACTGGGGTCTTTGTGGAGCCCCACAGAGGTCTTATGATCAACCACAGACACATCAACAGGTCCACTTCCTTCTTTAGACACAAACAACGATAGATTCTGCACCACCACAAGGCTGAAGGGTGTTTTTATCAAGCGTAGACCTGATGCAGGTATTAGTTGAATCGGCCAATGTGTCCTCATTTTATATTTTTTGTAGAAGAAACCCTGATAGGAGAAGCAATTTTTTGCCTAAGTGGGAAGTGTCATTAAGTCAGCATATGTCCTGACACCTGTCATAACTGCAAAAGGTACACTGCCTTGTTATGTAGATATTATGCTTGTGATGTCTTTCTACCTCAGTTTGTGGCGGGACTACCACTGGGCTGAAACACAAACTCCAGATTGTGGAGTTATCGAGACAGCAGCACCGCCTGCCCCTTACTTATTGAAAAAGGTGTTTAGTGACTACCGCTTCCCCCGATTCGGCACATACCTGGCACAAACTCGGGACCTCTGCCTTAATAGCACACGTGACCGTTCTCCCTCATGCATCTTAGCTGATCACGCCACCTCAAAAGCTCATGAGGCGACGCAAGCGGGACCCTTAAAGCTGAGGCGCAAGGTTGGGGTCAATTCCAATTCAATTCCAGTCAATTCATGAAGTACACTGGAATTCCAATTCGAAGTCCTATTCCAATTCTCTTCGATGCCTTTCAATTAGGAACATTTGGAATTACAATTGGAATTTGGTTTACTTTCTGAATTGACCTGGAATTAAAATGGAAGTGACCTTACAATGACCCTGCTGAGGAGGAAGTTTCACACATCTCCATGTGCTACATTCATCCCTTAAACTTCCTCAACAGCGCCCCCAGTGTTGAGCTGAGCGCAACTGTTGATTCGAGTCATTAAGCACCACTGTAAAGGATGTCGTACCGCTTCCTTAGTGAGTACTGCCAACCCCCAATGACCCTGCTGAGGAGGAAGTTTCACACATTTACAACATTCTGCTCAATCCACTGAAGAGGCCTCTAAAATAACTAGTATTAAACATTACAGTTGATTCAAGACAATCTTTGTTGGGCTGAACATAATATTTGATCTCTCTCAGAATCCCCTGTGCAAGAGGACCCAGTCAAAGCAGCATCACTTTGGTTTGATTGAGATTTATTTTGTTCCTCTGAGTAAATACTCCACATCTGTAGTCGGTCTGAGCAGGCAATGTTGGGTCGACGTTTGGTTCTGCAGTTGGTCAGTATGTGTGGAAGTGTATCCAGACTTGCTCTGCTTCTGGTGCTGTGGGGTCTATTCACAGCTGTTGACGGTAAGAGAGATATTGCATGATCTATTTCAGTTGTACCCTAAGTACAGGGTAACAATGAGTAATTATAGTACTTGTTACACTACTTACAGGAGTTAGGCCTACACAGTAATTGTTCATTACAGTTTTAATAGTCATTAATAATAAACTGTCCTTTTGACTTTCCTACCTTTAGCTTCATGATCAATCAAACCTATCATATGAAAAAAATACTCTCAGAATCTGCTTCTCTTCCTGTTTGCAGACTCAAGTGAAAACATTGGGAACAGGAGGAGCAGCAGTTCCTCTAATCTGCCACAACCAAACACTGAGTTACATTACTCAAATGATATGCTATTTAAATAGAGTGAAGAGGGATGAGTGTCCAGTGTCATATTGATCTGACCCAAAACGTCCAGACAGCACTTGTGACCCCAGAGTCACACTACAGATAGAGAGTGGCAGCATGTTTCTACACATCACCAACATACAGCCATTTGCTGAAGGGAACTACACCTGCTGAAGGGAACTACACCTGCTGAAGGGAACTACACCTGCTGAAGGGAACTACACCTGTGAGTCTTCACATTATGGAAGAACACATCTTTTGCGTTTCAGTATTTCAAAGGTAAGTGTTTCCAGGTTATAGAGCTCTCCAGCTCCTAAAAACTGGAAATGAGTTACCTCTGATTCGTTCAGACCTTCCCATGGGGAAAATGAGTTACCTCTGATTCGTTCAGACCTTCCCATGGGGAAAATGAGTTACCTCTGATTCGTTCAGACCTTCCTATGGGGAAAATGAGTTACCTCTGATTCGTTCAGACCTTCCCATGGGGAAAATGAGTTACCTCTGATTCGTTCAGACCTTCCCATGGGGAAAATGAGTTACCTCTGATTCATTCAGACCTTCCCATGGGGAAAATGAGTTACCTCTGGTTCGTTCAGACCTTCCCATAGGGAAAATGAGTTACCTCTGGTTCGTTCAGACCTTCCCATAGGGAAAATGAGTTACCTCTGATTCGTTCAGACCTTCCCATGGGGAAAATGAGTTACCTCTGATTCGTTCAGACCTTCCCATAGGGAAAATGAGTTACCTCTGATTCGTTCAGACCTTCCCATGGGGAAAATGAGTTACCTCTGATTCATTCAGACCTTCCCATAGGGAAAATGAGTTACCTCTGGTTCATTCAGACCTTCCCATGGGGAAAATGAGTTACCTCTGGTTCGTTCAGACCTTCCCATAGGGAAAATGAGTTACCTCTGATTCATTCAGCCCTTCCCATAGGGAAAATGAGTTACCTCTGGTTCGTTCAGATCTTCCCATAGGGAAAATGAGTTACCTCTGGTTCGTTCAGACCTTCCCATAGGGTTAATGAGTTACCTCTGGTTCGTTCAGACCTTCCCATAGGGAAAATGAGTTACCTCTGGTTCGTTCAGACCTTCCTATGTGGAAAATGAGTTACCTCTGGTTCGTTCAGCCCTTTCTATGGGAAAAAATTAATGGAGAAAGAATAGGGTTTTGGAATAAATGCTGAAAATAAGGTCAGAGGTTAACACCGGCTTAGGATATCTTGTACGTTTTGGTCTATGAGATACTATCAGTCAGTTAACATGACCAAGGAGTTAGTGAGACTTACTTATGTCCTCTGTATGGGGTAAAACAATGGTACACTGACTATCACATCCATGTTTCAAAAGTCTAAAGTGAACAGACCAGGGTGTGATGTGTTCTGCCTCTTCATGACATCAGAGTCAGCTGCAAAACTACAGTATCAAACCAGTTTCTCTACGACCTCTCTCCCTAAAATTATATTTATGCAACACCTAGTGGCACTTGTTTGTAACGTCGGTTGGTCTCGAGTGGCAGAAGAATCAAAGACAATTCATTTTTTAAGCATTCCCAGCAGCAGATTTATGACACACTGTATAACAAGCTGATGTCACAACATACACTACAACGTTGTTTAAAATTGTATTGATAAAAGTAGAAAACAAACACACCCACAACAAAGGACATTACAACATTGTGTATCATAAAAAACATTTGATTTATAAAGAGTAAAGAAAACCACACACAATGAAAGTAGTCGACATTATGATGTTGTGTAGGTTATAATATCACCACACTTGATTTATAAATAAGTGAAGAATAAAACCACAAACAAGTCTAGCGTGGATTTATCATGTTTCATCATTAATCAACTACAAAATATATTTACATACAGACTGTATTTAGATGTACAACAACCAGCAGGCCTATGTGTGTCAGCCATTCAGTCCACTATTCAGTACCCACAATGCCTATGGATATAAACCGAACCACACAGATGTGTGTGAGGCAGTATGGTAGTCCCTCAGTTCTCGTCACTCTAAAAGTTTCCTAAGAAAGATACAACAGAATGGCATAGGTATTTATTAAAAAATATATACTTCTGACTGCATCTTTGTAATTATTTATGATTATTTCAGCTCACCTTCTACATTGCAGGTCATCTGGTCTCTCAGGAGATATTCTGCATAAAAGAAGGTCATTTAAATATCGACTGAATGGAGTAACATAACAATGCAGCAAATGCAACTAATTTGCATGTATGCAGTCACCATGACTACCACCTCAAAACATAATTCCAGAGCTTCTCGTTCAATGAGAGAATACGGTATAAAACACCCGCCCCAAAAACAAGAGGACTTAAACCTACTTCTTTACAACACCTTGTGCTTGTTGCATCATACGCTTGGCTGAGGAGCTGAGGGAGTCTAAACTGAAACACAAAAAGTACATTTTTGAGTCATGTTTGAATTCTGGGGTTATTGTAACCCATTTTAACATTCACAATCATCTGTTTCAAGCATTCTACCAGGACGATCAAATACTCACATTTTGAATGGACTGGAGATTGGGGTGGTCCTGAAAGAAATTAACTTGGTCAATGTATTGATAAGAACCATATTATCTATGGAAACAGCCAGTCAGTGCCGTTTCTAGGCTTAAGTGACGTGAGTGGTTGCTTAGGGCCTCACAGCCACTAGGGGCCCCCCAACCAAAACAATGTTTTTATATACAGTAAATATCGTATGTTTTAGGAAGTCAGTCTCAACATACTGTTGAATTGCAGGACATTAACTTTTAAGCTGCCAAAAGGAAGGGCAAAAAGCTAGAAACGGCCCTGCAGACAGTGATGTAAACACTGACATAATAAACATGACCACTCTTTGATTAAAGAAATACACATCTTTCCCAAGTTGAGAGAATATCTAGTGCATTAGTGACATGATGAGTCACAAAGCAGAACAGATATCAACATGCAGCAGAGTACATGATGCTGTCACCATGACTACTCTATGACCACCACAGAAGTACATCATTCTTCTGTAACGTTCTATTCCTCCCTGTTTCAAGCACTTTATAAAAATAATGAAATATAGTTGTAAAACTATTCACATTCGTGATGGAGTGAAGGTTTGTGTGTCCCTGGTTGGTGGACTGGAGGTTGGCGTTTCCCTGAAATGAATAAAACATGTCAATGTACAGACAAGAGCACACAAGTTTCTCTTTTACCTGTGTGGCAGAGATTTTTTAAACAATTATATTAGCATGTCTTAGGTTTTCTTACAAATAGTATTGACCCCTTACAGGTTCTGTAACGGCTTTCTAGGTGTGGTGAAGGAGAGTCGGACCAAACTGCAGCATGTAGATTGTGATCCATGTTTAATGAAAACAAACGTAAATACGAATAAACACAAAACACTACAAAACAATAAATGTAATTAAAACCGAAACAGCCTATACTTGTCAACTAAATACAGCGACAGGAACAAAGACACTAAGGACAATCACCCACAACAAACTCAAAGAATATGGCTGCCTAAATATGGTTCCCAATCAGAGACAACGATAAGCACCTGCCTCTGATTGAGAACCACTCCAGACAGCCATAGACTTTGCTAGATAACCCCACTAGCTACAACCCCACTAGCTACAATCCCAAATCCATACACACCAAAACCCCAAGACAAAACACACCACAATACAAAAACTCCATGCCACACCCTGGCCTGACCCAATACATGAAGAAAAACACAAAATACTTAGACCAGGGCGTGACAGGTTCTTTAGAATGAGTCTCACCATTCAGTTGTTGTCTTTGTTGGAGTCCTGATGAATTCTGGGTCAGACACTGGGGCTTTTCTGTACATCAAATTAGAGATTAACTGGTAAACAACTGGCAGTCAAATCACATTAAATTCATAGTAACTGTTTTTTTGTTTCAAGGTAATATTTGTATCTCTACCTGGATGAGGTATCTTTTCTCCTCTTAAGAAACCAAAGTATTACACAGAATACAGCAATGAGACACATTGAACCCATCACTGCACCAACCACTGTACCTGTGAATGAGAGAGATGACAAGAGAAGACAGAGGTCAACTTCCCAGGTACACTACACCAAAGCCTCATACATGTACAGTCGTGGCCAAAGGTTTTGAGAATGACACAAATATACATTTTCACAAGTCTGCTGCCTCAGTGTCTTTAGATATTTTTGTCAGATGTAATTATACTTCAGTATTCCGTAGTAACAAGCATTTCATAAGTGTCAAAGGCTTTTATTGACAATTACATGAAGTTGATGTCAATATTTTAAGTGTTGACCCTACTTTTTCAAGACCTCTGCAATCCACCCTGGCATGCTGTCAATTAACTTCTGGGCCACATCCTGACTGATGGCAGCCCATTCCTGCATAATCAATGCTTGGAGTTTGTCAGAATTTGTGGGTTTTTGTTTGTCAACCCGCCTCTTGAAGATTGACCACAAGTTCTCAATGGGATTAAGGTCTGGGGAGTTTCCTGGCCACGGACCCAAAATATCAATGTTTTGTTCCCCGAAGGCACTTAGTTATCACTTTTGCCTTATGGCAAGGTGCTCCATCATGCAAGAAAAGGCATTGTTCGGTCACCAAACTGTTCCTGGATGGTTAGGAGAAGTTGCTCTCGGAGAATGTGTTGGTACCATTATTTATTCATGGCTGTGTTCTTAGGCAAAATTGTGAGTGAGCCCACTCCCTTGGCTGAGAAGCAACCCCATACATGAATGGTCTCAGAATTCTTTACTGTTGGCATGACACAGGACTGATGATAGTACTCAACTTGTCTTCTCCGGACAAGTTTTTTTCCGGATGCCCCAAACAATCGGAAAGGGGATTCATCAGAGAAAATTACTTTACCCCAGTTCTCAGCAGTCCAATCCCTGTACCTGTTGCAGAATATCAGTCTGTCCCTGATGTTTTTCCTGGAGAGAAGTAGCTTCTTTGCTGCCCTTCTTGACACCAGGCCATCCTCCAAACGCCTTCGCCTCACTGTGCGTGCAGATGCACTCACACCTGCCTGCTGCCATTCCTGAGCAAGCTCTGTACTGGTGGTGCCCCGATCCCGCAGCTGAATCAACTTTAGGAGACGGTCCTGGCGCTTGCTGGACTTTCTTG
The DNA here is from genome assembly GCF_002021735.2 of Oncorhynchus kisutch. NCBI lineage: Eukaryota > Metazoa > Chordata > Actinopteri > Salmoniformes > Salmonidae > Oncorhynchus > Oncorhynchus kisutch. The sequence goes on along the minus strand of NW_022261982.1, from coordinate 3,292,965 downwards.
GGCACCCTGAAGCCTTCTTCACAACAATTGAACCGCTCTCCTTGAAGTTCTTGATGATCCAATAAATGGTTGATTTAGGTGCAATCTTACTGGCAGCAATATCCTTGCCTGTGAAGCCCTTTTTGTGCAAAGCAATGATGACGGCACGTGTTTCCTTGCAGGTAACCATGCTAGACAGAGGAAGAACGAATGATTCCAAGCACCACCCTCCTTTTGAAGCTTCCAGTCTGTTATTCGAACTCAATCAGCATGACAGAGTGATCTCCAGCCTTGTCCACATCAACACTCACACCTGTGTTAACGAGAGAATCACTGACATGATGTCAGCTGGTCCTTTTGTGGCAGGGCTGAAATGCAGTGGAAATGGCAAATAGCGACTTTGCAATTAATTAAAATTCATCTGATCACTCTTCATAACATTCTGGAGTATATGCAAATTGCCATAACACAGAGGCAGCAGACTTTGTGAAAATTAATATTTGTGTCATTCCCAACCTTTTGGCCACGACTCTAAATATGGCTCTGCACTACACCTGAAAGTTGAATAGGAAAAGAGCCAGTCAATAGGTTGATTATGTCATTATTAGAATAACAACCACTTACCACTGAACCTGTCATCAGAGACCTGAGATTGACCTAGCACAGAAATACATCATCATGAACACAGGCAGTACTTCATCATGACATCATGTTCCTGATCATGTCAATATATATTATGGTGGTATTAACCCTAACCATTTCTCACCTGCAAATGAAGCTTGATCCCTAGTTGGAATCACCATGGAAACATCCTTGACGGCGCCAACGGATGATGCTACACACCCAACCCTGGTGTCTTTGTCAGGTAGACTGGACGCTGCCACCATGGCAGTTATGGTGACAGTGACTGTTTCATTGGGATGGGTGATGTCAGCCATGGTGGATTTGTCTAGACTGATGTTTTCTATGTGGTCCCAGGTTATTGTAGGAGCAGGTCGTCCAGTAGCAGAACAGGACAGAGTGGTGTGACTGTTGTTGGTTTGTGTGATGAGGAGTGAGGGTCCATACAGCTCTATAGGAAAACAACAGACACAGGTCACAGTGAATGTAAATACTATAATGTTTTCATGTACATCAAGGTCAAATGGATGCATGATGATTTGAGGGAATTGTTCCTGGGTTAATCATTTACACACAGGTCAAGGTAGAACAATGGATTGAAGGCATTGGAGGCCATTGTTCCTGTTTTAAAGGGACATAACATTGTTTTAAGACGTCAAAAGTAGTCTAATGTTAAAGTGAATTCACATTATACAATTTGGATTATAGAGTGTAATGTCCCTTAAACCCCTCCTTAGTTATCATATATTACCATTAATTTGGAGGCAGGTGGTTCCACTGATAGCTCCCTCTGGATAGGTGTTAAACAGACACTTGTAGCAGGACTCGTCTCCTCTTGACACTCCTCTGATGATGATAGAGCAGTTCTGCAGTCCCTCGTCTTCAAACTCCACGTTCCTCTGAAAAGGTGGGTTGACTACTGGTCCAAATCGTTTGTTGTAGGTGGCCACATTTTCAGTCGCCCCTGGTGTCACTTTCTGCCAGGTGACTTGAAGCACATCTTTGGGTTTCATGAGCCTGCAGCTGAAGTGAGCATCCTCTCCCATGGTTGCTATGACAACCTGCTGTGTTCTCACCAACTGAGAGAGCCCTGCATGAAGATAGTTACAGCCTGTTTAGTACACACATCTAATACAGCGCTAGATTTGAGCAACCTGCAGTGAACACTGTGAAGGGATAAGACAACTGCATAAATACATTTAAAGGTATATGCAGTGTTGCATCAATCATTTCAATTCCCATCCTGTATGTTTGTACATTTCAAAGGACTCTTGGAAGACTAGCCCTTGGTGGACTCAAATAAATCCTATCAAATTTACTGCTGGAATATGTCACTTTTTGGGCAACCAGACCAAATTCACAAAGAAATGAATTTATAGAAATGATATATCTGTCATTCTCATTGACAGCAAGTCTAAGAAGTGGTAGATCGGTTTTATGTGAGCTGTTTCTATGCTTCCAGTTTTGTTGCAGCTGAAAGTACAATATTTTGGGGGGTTTTGGAAAATATATTTCACAGTGTTTTAGATGGTACAATGATTCTCTACACTAAGCAAGTTTTGTCACATAAACTGAAATTAGGCAAACTACTAGAATTTTTGTTAATAAGACACATGTATTTTGAGCCAAGACAGTATTTTAAGCTGAGAGTTTCAGCAAACTCTGGTTTTTTGATTAATCTCAAATTGAGTAAAAATGATTGGCTCAGTGAAGTATTCCATGTCAGCTAAAGAATCCCCCCAATTCAAATGTCCAGGAAACTGGGATATTTAGGCTCCATGGACTTTTTATAAGTTGCATGTTTTACAGTATAGAACAGGAAGATGCTGATGTTTGTATACTGATGGTTACTGGACCGGCTATTCACCAGTTAAAAAGACACCTTAGCTTCAATAATGTTCAAAATATAATCATTTTTATTGAATTAAATGTATTCCTTTAAGGACTATCTGCAGTTACAACTTATGCATCATGCACCTATAAGTGTAGTGTAGTTATCTCCATCTCATAATGAAACGCAACTCTGAAATTGATAATACTGTATAACTTACATTTAAGGCCTACAGACCTATCATGTATTTCATATGAACACAGATGTAACTCACCCTCAGGAAGGAATAGCAGCAGAAGAGTAAGGTAACTTTTAACACGAGCCATGGCAGCAATGTGTGGCCAGGTGAGGCAAGGTGATGTAAATGGACCTCTGGATAATGTGTGGAAAAGTAGTATTTCATACTAGAAACCGTTTTCAAATCAGGCATTGTGGGAGGCATGGTAACGTCGTCTGTTGGATAGTTTAAATACACGCTCTGTTGTTTTAGTTTAAAAACTAACAAGAAACCTTGTTGGCCAATTTTGTGTTGTGAGCTCCTCCCACAGAGAAAATGACAGTTGCTAGTCTCTCCACAACTCCTCCTCTAGTGAAAGTGAAAGTAAACACAGAACAGTATCAGGAAAACACCGGTGAACACAGTATCAGGAAAACACCGTTGCAAGGTTGGAGGTAAAAACATTATGTATCATCAAGCTAAGTGAATCTAATGGTGAGATTAACTTAACCTATATGAAGGTTTTCTCGTGTGTGTGTCAGTACCATTGCTTGCTCAAAGATGTAGCTGTGAAGTAAGTCTCTTCCTACAGCCGTTTGATTGGCCCAGCAAATTGAGTGTGAAATCAAAGATAAGGATGGCGTCTGAACTTTGATTTGAACGTATATGATACATGTGCAGCCAGCATGCACAACCAAGTGTGTGTGGGAAAGACATGTAAGATATTCATGTGTCAAGGAGAAATGGACTAGCCTGAGTACCAGTCTCTAGCTAACATTCAATGTTTTATAAGAAACAATGCATTAAATTCCGAATTGTTTGCAGTCAATTTACACACAGCTTGACTCACTGTAAGGCCAGCCTCTCCCATCTCCTCATTGTTTTTCAGGAGCATATTTTTCAGGAACAGATTTTTACATTGTCAGCTCGGGGATTCGATCTAATCAATTTGCTAGATCGAATCCCCGAGCTGACAATGTAAAAATCTGTCGTTCTGCCCCTGAATAAGGCCGTCATTGTAAATAAGAATTTGTTCTTAACTGACTTGGAGGGCTGAGTGTCCGCAGGTTTTTGTTTTAATTAAGACCTAGACAACCAGATCGAATAGACAACCAAGTGAGGCGAGTTCCTTACTAATTAGTGACCTTCATTCATAAATCAAGTGCGAGGGTGGAGCGAAGTCCGGCAGACACTCGGCCCTCGGTGGAATGAGTTTGACACGTGGACTATAGCTATATATAGCCTATACCTATTTAAATAAAATCACGAATGTAGTGAAATACCGGTTTGAACTGCTGTAAAAATGTCACGCCCTGACCTTAGATATCTCTGTTTTTCTGTATATTTTGGTTAGGTCAGGGTGTGACTAGGGTGGGTACTCTAGTTTTTTGTATGTTTAGGGGCTTTTGTATGTCTAGTTTTTTTTGTATGTCTAGGGTTTTTGTAGGTCTAGGGGTTTTGTAGGTCTATGTTGGCCTAATATGGTTCCCAATCAGAATAGCTGTTTATCGTTGTCTCTGATTGGGGATCATATTTAGGTAGCCCTTTTTCACACTTTCTGGTGTGGGATCTTGACTATGTGTAGTTGCCTGTCAGCACTATTGTATAGCTTCACATTTATTTTGTTAGTTTGTTCGGTGTTCAGTCTTTTTAATAAAGAGAATGGGCGCACACCACGCGCACCTTGGTCTCCTTCATACGACGATCGTGACAAAAAAAGCACTACATTTCATGAAGAAAAGCAATAGTATCAGCAATATTGTGGTACATTCAGAAAACAATTCTGACAAATGCAGTTTATCATGCATAAAACTAATTAGCTCACCTTTTAGAAATGACTAGACTATTAGTATAATACACAGGTAGCTGTAGTGTGCAGGAGACATGGTGAAACTGAGTTATATTAGTCACGAGAGGGAATTTGAATTTTCCTCTGTGTCCAACCAACATGAGGTTGGATCACATATGGCCCCTCCCCATACACCAGGCTAAAAGTAAACTCAGTTGGTGAGACTTTAAAAAAAATGTAAACAGTGTAAGCCAGTGTCAGAGCCATTGTTTTACCAGTTTTAGTTGAGAAGGTTAAAGGAACTCTTCTCATGACATAAAACAAAGGAGCTAAAATATTACACACACACAGCCAAGTGAGCCTGGCGCAGAGCTATAACAACCTACCCCTGATTTGAAATGGTGATGTTACTGTCAGAGCTATAACAACCTACCCCTGATTTGAAATGGTGATGTTACTGTCAGAGCTATAACAACCTACCCCTGATTTGAAATGGTGATGTTACTGTAAACAAGGAGGAGCTATAACAACCTACCCCTGATTTTAAATGGTGATGTTACTGTAAACAGAGCTATAACAACCTACCCCTGATTTTAAATGGTGATGTTACTGTAAACAGAGCTATAACAACCTACCCCTGATTTTAAATGGTGATGTTACTGTAAACAAGGAGCTATAACAACCTACTCCTGATTTGAAATGGTGATGTTACTGTAAACAGAGCTATAACAACCTACCCCTGATTTTAAATGGTGATGTTACTGTAAACAAGGTGACAATGGGCAGTTATTATTTTTTAAATACAGCATATAGTTTTATATCACAGGTGGTAACACAATCCATATAAAGAATGTTTAATAATTAAAAACAATTAAAACATTTTACAGATCAAGCAAGAATAACAGCCTGATTTTATAAACAGCGTCAAATCAAGTGGAAATGGAATCGAACACAACAAGCAACATACATTATCAAAACAAATAACAATAGGAACTCAAACAAGACGATATATCAAAGAGCAAAAATGTGCATTATCATCATTACATTCTAAGGTCTCAAATACATTCACACATTACACTGGTATAACAGGACGAACAACAAAACTATCTGTAGTTCCACAGATTTATAATAACAATGCACTGTAAACTTAACTTGAACAAAAGTGCAACAAGGTCAATCACATTGAAGTGGGTTGAAATAAAATAAATTACTAGGTTATTTAGAACATAAAATAAATAGATAAATCTATTCTACTTGGTGTATGTTATAATAAAGTACAAACAGTAGGTGGCGCTGTCCTAATAGATGAGGTAACCTAGCCTGACGACTCAAACTAAATTCTTCCACTGCTTTGTCCTTCACCACATACGTTAGTCTGAATATGGGTAGGGATATTATTGAAGTCGTTTGTGGTGACGAGGGGCACGACGGGCGTTGTACAAAACAATGTCTCCAGCGATTGGATTGTCTCTAACCAATCACAGTAACAGCCAATGATGAATTTTCAAACCCCTGTTTAACCCACGTGTGTTCTAGCTGTGACTCAACCCATCGTTACTGGACAAATCAGATGGCCCAGAATGTGTTGGCATTCGGTGAAAAGCTGGGGAGGTACTCAAATCCAGACTCATTGCGAAGAAGAAACTAATGTCCTTTGGTGTAACATTTGGCCGGAGCAAGGAGTTTGGGTAACCAGGCAACAAGTAACCTACCTCATATCACAACACTCACCTACAAGAGGTCATCAATCTCTCAAACCTAAAAGTGCCATTTCAGTACCTCTAAACAGCATTAACCATATCATGGATTGTATAATGCATGTGTTAATTAGCTTATTTATGACTGTAAGAATGATTCAACAAGGTTCAACATCCAGGCTCAGTAACAACAGGTGCTCCAGTCCTCAACAAAAACTGCTGTCAGCTACAGTGCATATAAGCACGGGCAGCAACAACAGACAGATGTTTACACAATGCTCCTAAGACGGTCCTGCTCGTCTGCTGTGGTTGCCAACGCTGCTTGCCTGCAACCTGCCAGAGAGAATGTGAAGGTTACTATACTGTACTACAGTGAATCTAAAAGGACATTATCCCTAAACATTCCTGAGCTCCAAGGCTTGCGTTGCTCACAGTTTGTTTGATAAAAGACAGAACCATATATTGAGTTGATGACTCAATTCATTCCACTTGTCTTACTAAGACACTTCATATAAAGATATTACACATTACAGATCTTGTGCGGACTCACCTTTTTTCTTTTGAAGCTCGACACATCCAAAGATGACTAAAAGGGAAATGATTAGGAACACTGGGATGCCAACCGCCCACGGGGATGTCCTCTTGTCATCTGGAGGGTGAAACATGAAACTCCAGTGAGCATGTGTTTGGAGAGACAGCATTTACTCCGAAGAGAAAAACAAGGAATTTTACACCCTTCCTTTTTTAATGCATTCAGTTTGAATAACATGTTGATATCATGTTCTGTCCCATCTATCCAATCATATCATCCATCACGTAGCTTCCCTGAGGGGCTGGAAACTACCCAGAACTCAACACAACACTTGACTACAGTGTGATTTTAAAAGGGAGTGACTCGTGATGCTTTGCCATGGTGGTCAATATTAAACCCAACTGGTGAGATAAGATTACTAACAGCACTAATAGCATCACAACATTAGCCTCTTGGAACCAGCCTGAAATCGCTGCGTTCTGTTTTCAGGAAACAGAATGTTGCACTATTGCACGATAATGTTGGTCACAAGGCTATCACAACATGCCCCTGGGGATGATGTAGCCTGTTAAATAGAATGCCAAATTCATGTATCCAAATGTAGATGTTTATTATTAATTTTGGCATGCCATTTGGCAATTTGGCATGCCATTTATCGATCTAGGGAGGATGTTTTCTCAATGTTGTTTTCAAGTTGGACCATTCTGACACGCTAAAAGAGTATGGTTTAGAAGTATATAATACGTCAACATTTACGTACCCACTTCAACCCCCCTCTCTCCAGGGAGAATAGGAAGCAGGACCCGCTCGTGTCTCTGTGTCCTCATCCCATTATTTATGATACAGTCCACGTATCCCCCGGAGCCTGGCAACAGTTGGAGGGTGATGTTGCTATTGGCTGTGACAGTTTGGTCTTTGTTAATGACAGTCCAGTTGTTAGGTGTCTTTATGAGTGCTGCTGCAGATAAGTTCCATTGGATCCAAGGTGCTGGTTTACCTGTGGCAGAGCAGCTGACCACAACTTCTATGTCTGCTTTAGGTTCAGTGCTGGGGACTTTATGCATTGTGGCTCTCACTTCAGATACACCTTTGAATGAATGAAACAGGGAATATTAGAACATATTGATTTGATTTATATGACTTATTTTACCAGACAGATCCATTAAGAATAGCTTTCAAAATATGTATCATGTTTTCATGTATGTTTTGACACCAGCAAATGTCCCTTATTAATGCATGCAGAGTTCATGGTCGTTCAGACAGTTTTGGGAAATCCTGCCAGTGATGTAACAATGCCAATATGGTGATTTATAGTTGAAGTTAGCTGGTGTTCTAAACTATAGTGTTTCTATTCCCCTAATAAAACCCCTAATAAACTGCCCATACTGTATTATTCAGATATCATTCCTTAGCAAATGTCCTGCTGTAAAGGGTGACTAAAGGATTATTCTATATTTAGCGAAGAACCAGATGTAAGGACCTTTATATTACATGTGTTGGGGGTTTTGCTTATAAATGTATTAGTTTAGCATCTACAGTACATTGTAAAGTATTCAAACCTCTTCCATTTAGTTACCTTACAGACTTATTCTAAAATGTATAAAATAAATACAAATTCCTCATCAATCTACACACAATACCCCATAATGACAAAGCAAAAACATGTTTAGACATTTTTGCAAATCATTAAAAAAAAAGTTTACTACATTTGAGGCTGTAATGTAACAAAATGTGAAAAAAGTCAAGGGGTCTGAATACTTCCCGAATTAACGTTATGTATTGCTTATGAAGACTTTATGAATGCTCGATAAGAGTGTTTCCCAAAAAATATAATCTCCAAGGATACTCCCAGTGACTTCCACTTCTATACCAGCACACCTGATTCAACTAGGTCTAATCAAGGGCTGAATAATTAGTTGACCAGGTGTGCTTGTACCTGTGCTGACCTAGGATTATTATTTTGAGTTACAATATCACTTACATTAAAATGTTGTAACTTCAACTGAATAGAGAACAATAGAGGTACGCCCTAAAACGGTAATTATTCAGTGCATTAAATACCTTGAACGGTAAGACACGTCTGCTTGCGTCTTGATCCACTCGGGTAAACATTGAAGGAACAAATATAGCAGGCGTCGTCTGCCCATGTTACATTCTTCACGGTAATAGACGTTGAGTTGAGAGATGCTTCCGTGAAAACCACCTTGCCTCGGTGCGGGTCTATGATTTGAGCTCCAAACCGCTTGCTGTAGGTGGCCAGATTCTCCACCGAGTCGTCTTTGAACAGCCTCTGCCAGGTGACTTGCAGCACACCTGTCGGGTCCGCATGGGTGCAGGTATATGATGCGTCGGCATTGAAGTCAACACTGGTGTCTCCTCTAGCTACGACGTTGACAGAGACCGCTACAAAAGGAAGAAGGCAAGTTAACAGGTAAATAAATAAAAACAAGTTTAGCCTACATACAAAATAATCAATAACCTGTCAAACGTGGGAAATGTTGTTTACCTAACCCATCTCATCTTATATGAGCAGAATCAACCACTAGTCAGAAGCCATGGAAAACAATTTACCTTCAGAGAGCAGGCATAAGAGAACGAGAAAAGTATTCATTCTCAGCTGGTGAATGTTGACTTAAACTCTTGGTTTTGTTTCTCACGTTGGACCATAATATATTGCTTCGTTAGTTGCACGTGAAGTGAGTCAGATTGTTTTTGGAAAGCCCTTAAATTGTTGAGGGGGTATAGAGTAGCCTAGTTCCCCAGTGGTTCCCGGCCGTAGCCAATTACAACGTGACATCTACTGTAAAATACATCACAAGGAAGAAGGATCTGTTAGTATTTTTTTTTTGTGGCGCACATTAGGCTGAAGCTGAATGACGTCATTGCAACGAAATAAACGCGGAAATGTATTTATTTTGACGTAACATTTTTTTGGTTCACATGCTCTGTGCCGAACTAAACTACAATGTAGAGGTCACCACATCAAGGGTATCGAAAGACTACTGTAACCACAGCAAGTTACAAACCAATTGGCTGCTAATGCTCCACCCCAGAAACTTAACATGCCTACACTTGATGAACATAGATTTCAGTCAATCTACAGTACCAGTCAAAAGTCTGGACACACCTACTCATTCAAGGGTTTTTCTTTATTTTTTACTAGTTTCTACGTTTTAGAATAGTAGTGAAGACATCAAAACTATGAAGTAACACATATGGAATCATGTAGTAACCATTTGTGTTAAACAAATCAAAATATATTTGAGATTTTTCAAAGTAGCCACCCTTTTGCCTTTGACTGCTTTGCACACTCTTGGCATTCTCTCAACTAGCTTCACCTGGAATGCTTTTCCAAGTATCTTGAAGGAGTTCCCACATATGCTGAGCACTTGTTGGCTGCTTTTCCTGCGGTCCAATTCATCCCAAACCATCTCAATTGGGTAGAGGTTGGGTGATTGTGGAGGCCATCTGATGCAGCACTCCATCACTCTACTTCTTGGTCAAATAGCCCTTACATAGCCTGGAGGTGTGTTGGGTCATTGTCCTGTTGAAAAACAAATGATAGTCCCACTAATCGCAAACCAGATGGGATGGCGTATCGCTGCAGAATGCTGTGGTAGCCATGCTGGTTAAGTGTGCCTTGAATTCTAAATAAAGACAGTGTCACCAGCAAAGCACCATCACACCTCCACGCTTCACGGTGGGAACCACACATGTGGAGATCATCCGTTCACCTACTCTGCGTCTCACAAAGATACGGTGGTTGGAACCAAAAATATAACATTTGGACTCATCAGACCAAAGGACAGATTTCCACCGGTCTAATGTCCAATGCTAGTGTTTCTTGGCCCAAGCAAGTCTCTTCTTATTATTGGTGTCCTTTTGTAGTGATTTCTTTGCAGCAATCTGACCATGAAGGCGTAACTCATGCAGTCTCATCTGAACAGTTGATGTTGAGGTGTGTGTTACTTGAACTCTGTGAAGCATTTATTTGGGCTGCAATTTCTGTGGCTGGTAACTCTAATGACTTTATCTATGGGTCTTCCTTTCCTGTGGCGGCCCTCATTAGAGCCAGTTTCATCATAGTGATTGAGGGTTTTTGTGATTGCACTTGAAGAAACTTTAAAAGTTCTCGAAATTTTCTGGATAGATTGACCTCCATGTCTTAAAGTAATGATGGACTGTCGTTTCTCTGAGCTTTTTTGGGCTCTTCTTGCCATAATATGGACTTGGTATTTTATCAAGTAGGGCTATCATCTGTACACCACACCTACCTTGTCACAAAACAACTGATTGGCTGAAATGCATTAAGAAGGAAAGAAATTCCACAAATGAACTTTTAACAAGGCACACGTGTTAATTCAAATGCATTCCAGGTGACTACCTCATGAAGCTGGTTGAGAGAATGCCAAGAGTGTGCAAAGCTGTCAAGGCAAAGGGAACTACTTTGAAGAACCTCAAATATAAAATATATTATACACTTTTTTGGTTACTACATGATATGTGTCATTTCATAGTTTTGATTTCTTCACCATTATTCTGCAATTTATAAAATAGTACAAATAAATTAAAACCCTTATATGAGTAGGTTTCCAAACTTTTGACTGGTACTGTACAAAAACATTTTACAATGTGGGAAATGATGACTCCGTGTTATGGTAATAAGGTGAGCATTCTATGAGTGAGACATTTTCAAGATTTGAAATCTATTACAGTAAGTAGTGTGTCTATCATAGGGGTTCACAGAGTTTCTTCTACATGCTTCTCACATTAAGTGCTGTTCTGGTAATTGTGTCAGTAGGAAGTTCCCAGATTCTCATCCTGGTGGTTGCTGGTCTTCATTGTTAGTCTGGTGTTATGGGTTGTGGAATTTCCTCTTCATAGGAGATGTGTAGTGAGTGACTGTGTCTGAATGTCATAGCAAAAGGGGGAAGTCCACTGCCCCAGTAGGTAGAAAACACTAGTTGCATTACACAAGTGAAACTGAAAGCTCTTTAGATACTTATGTGACTTCATTAATTGAAGGTGATGTTAACATCACATTAGTATAACCAGTGGTGTAAAAATACTATCATGTGCTACTTCAGCAGTTTTTGGGCGTATCTGTACTTTTACTTTGCTATTTATTTTTTTGACAACTTTTACTCTACTACATTCCTAAATAAAAGAAGGTACTTTTTACTCCCATACATTGTCCCTGACACCCAAAGGTACTCGTTATATTTTTAATGTTTGGCAGGACAGGAAAATGGTCAAATTCTCGAGAATATCTGACGGACTCACTAAACACACATCTTTTGTTTGTAAATGTTGTCTGGTTTGCTTAATATAAGGATTTATAAATTATTTATACTTTTATTTTAGCTACTTAAGTATATTTTAGCAATTACATTTACATTTGATACTTAATTATTGTTTTTACCTTTGTTTAACTAGGCAAGTCAGTTAAGAACAAATTCTTATTTACAATGAGAGCCTACCGGGGAACAGTGGGTTAACTGCCTTGTTCAGGGGCAGAACGACAGATTTTTGCCTTGTCAGCTCAGGGATTCGATCCAGCAACCTTTTGGTTACTGGCCCAACGTTCTGACCACTAGGCGACCTGCTGCCCCACTTATTTATATTTCAATTCAAATACTTTAAAAAACTTTTACTCAAGTAGTAGTTTACTGGTTGACTTTCACTTTTACTTACATTTTTGATTATGGTATCGTTAAGTATGACAATTGGGTCCCCCACTGAGTATAATATAGTTCATTGTATTATCATAATTGGGTTATAATTGTAATGGTACATTTTATTACATCATAAACTGCATGTCCTATTAAAGTATAATCCCATAATTCTGTAATTTGACCATTTACAGTCTAGCTAGGAGCAGCCTTAAGGGTGGCAGGTAGCCTAGCGGTTAAGAGCGTTGGGGCAATAACCAAAAGGTTGCTGGTTCGAATCCCTGAGCCCACTCCAGGGTTGTCATCAATAATGTCTGATCTCCGAGGGTGTCTCGGGGAGTGGCCCAAGAGAAGGTCTGAGTCATGGTTACTGTAGAAAGCAATAAAATGAAAGAGGATCCACTACCGTTATTACAATACTCTGGGCCACTCTCGGTGGCCTCGGTAGTAACCAAATCCAATTCCAGGAAAGGAGAGCAGTCATAATGATACTTACAGTAGACACTCATTATCAGAAATCACTGTACACTTTGATATCCTGTGATTGTATAAAGGGTATTGGAATGTGTACTAAGAGTTATCTGGTAAAACTGAAAGTAGCCTAGTTTAGAGAGGTGGGCCAGTAACCAGAAGGTTGCTGGTGTAAATCCCATGCCAGACAGGAGAAACTTCTCCAGGGCTTCTGTGCTGCAGTGTGTACAGTGTCACAACACTGTAGGGGCTAATTGTGTACATATGTAGTTTTGATAAAAACACTTGACAGGGGAAATTGAGTAAAAAGGTGTGTTCTAATCCAAATATCTGAAACAAACATTTTCATTGTATCTTGGGAAGAACCTGTTTAATATTCTGGTTAGCAGTTGTGGTCTTAAATTACTGTGGTGACATTGATGCATGTGACGCTGTCTCACTCAACCAGAGGATGATTCCAGCTGAATCTCAACACTTATGTATCTAATGTACATAAAAACAGACACAGTGAAAAGACAAAGATGATCATTTGAAACATATTTCTTAACAATTGATGTAGTCTACAGTACAGAATATAGACCATATAAAATATGTTACAAACTCAACGGGAAATCTAAAGTATGGAGATAATTCAGTACAATCAGATGACGCAAGGCTCTTACACAAATATAAAGCATTCACATATGTCATCAGACAGGACACTTTTCTGGAATTTTTACTTCAGAAATGTTGCATCACTATCCGTTCATAGCGCCGTGACTAAGTCCTTTTTCAAATGCAGCACAGCGACACCTAGTGGAACTTCAGTTTTATTTTCCTAAATGTTTCTTTAAAAAATAACAGGAACTAAAAAGACTGATTTAATAATGCATGTTGCTGTGGAGGTGACAGACACTCATGGCCTGGCTCTACTGTTCAGCAACACTAAAACCAGAGGGAGCCATTGTAATACTATGGTTCGCTCTGGTACTACACACACACGTGCATGCATGCATACACAGTACCAGTCAAAAGTTTGGACACCCCTACTCATTCAAGGATTTTTATTTATTTGTACTATTTTCTAAGTTGTAGAATAATAGTGAAGACATCAAAACTATGAAATAACACATGGAATCATGTAGTTACCAAAACTGTTAAACAAATCAAAATATTTTTTTTATTTGAGATTCTTCAAAGTAGCCACCCTTTGCCTTCATTACAGCTTTGCAAACTCTTGGCATTTTCTCAACCAGGCTTCATGAAGTAGTCACCTGGAATGCATTTCAATTAACAGGTGTGCCTTGTTAATTTGTGGAATTTCTTTCCTTAATACGTTTGAGCCAATCAGTTGTGTTGTGACAAGGTAGGTGTGGTATACAAAAGATAGCCCTATTTGGTAAAATACCCTAACCCAACACACCTCCAGGCTGTATAAGGACTATTTGACCAAGAAGGAGAGTGATGGAGTGCTGCATCAGATGACCTGGCCTCCACAATCACCCAACCTCAACCCAATTTAAATGGTTTGGGATGAGTTGGACTGCAGAGTGAAGGAAAAACAGCCAACACGTGCTCAGCATATGTGGGAACTCCTTCAAGACTGTTGAAAAAGCATTCCAAGTGACTACCTCCATGAAGCTGGTTGAGAGACTGCCAAGAGTGTGCAAAGCTGTCATCCAGGCAAAGGGTGGCTACTTTGAAGAATTTAAAATATATTTAGATTAGTTTAACACTTTTGGATGCTATGATTCCATGTGTTATTTCATAGTTTTGATGTCTTCACTATTATTCTACAATGTAGAAATATTGAGATGCAAAGAATGTGTTCCTCCATTAAATACACACTCACAGGTGTAGTTCCCTTCATCAGATGGTTGTATGTTGGTGATGTGTAGAAATACTCCACCTCTCTATCTGTAGTGTGACTCTGGGGTCACAAGTGTTGTCTGTACCAATATTTTTTGGGGTCAGATATGACACTTGACAGTCATTCCCACTACTTATCACTCTAGCTTACATATTACACAAATAATGTCGTTAATGGTTTGGGCAGGTAAGAGTTCCTAAATCTGCTCCTGTTTCCAATGTTTCTACTTGAATCTCTGTAAAAATGAAGGGACATGGCTTGTGAGTATATTGTTTAAATTCCAATGTTTATTTTGCATTGACTAGCCTTACAATGCACAATTTTTTGCATTAGTGAAAGGTGTGTAAAACATATGTTTTTAATTACACATTTATAAATGAATGAGAATATTCTGAATCAAATGTTGCTGCTTCCCTGAATGCAGTTCAAATGGTGCTGAGTGGAACTCCTATTGTTATACAAGGTAATGCTGACACATTAACATTTCACTAATATCAGAGGACAGGACCTCTTTCAGTGTTGTGCGTGCTTTGTGTTTGAGAAAAGGACTAATCTTACGTTCAAAGACTGTGCACACACCCCACACCAGCAGAAGCAGAGAAAGCCTCAAGGCACGTCTTCCACATATAATGACCCACTGCAGAACCAGACGTTGGTCCAATATTTTCTGCTCGGACCAACAGTAGAACAAAAGGCAAACCAAAGTGATGGTCCTTTGACAGGTTGTATCCAGTCACATAATCTTGTGATGGCACCACTTCCTCTCGGCTGTGTAACTGTGTTCTGTGTTACTTTCACAATGACAATACATCCCTTGGGCTCTGCAGTACAACCACACATACAATAAACTGTGTCAAGAGCTCACCTTCCTTGCTCTAGCAACAATGATAGCTTCTGACAGCTCTTCAAGACTGAGGGGGTTTTATATCAAGTGTATGTAAGTGATGGTTAGATTTGGTCCTACAGGTTAATAACAGAAAATGAACCTACCAACTGCTATGATTATGATTCAACATTATTATAATCATTCAATGATTAACTTTTAAATACCAATGCCTTTTTAATAAATCTGCAGCAGGGCAATAAAGTCCAGGGGCCTCATTTATAAACCCTACATACTTATAAAATAGAGCCCAGAATGTACGTGCACCAGTAGGGATGCGTTGGTAAAATCACCGGGAAGCCAATCCAGAAAAAAAGCCATATTACAACCTATGTGTTGTGATAATTGCATTGTTTGCTCTGTAACCTGTTAGTTCATATGCCTTGACACCATGATGTATAGACCTAAAAGCTGAGACAATAAGAAGACAGTAGCAGAATAAATTCAACCACACCTTTTTTTTTATTAATTACAGTATATAACTGAGATCAACACCTGTCTGGTGAAGTCTACATGTAACGGCGTTCTTCGTTTGTCGAAAGAGAGGACCGAAATGCAGCGTGGTGGTTACTCATGTCTTTAATGAAAAAAATGACGGTACATGAAATAACGATAAATACAACAAACGGAACGTGAAACCTAATACAGCCTATCTGGTGAACACTGTTCCTGTCTCTGTGTAATCACCCACGAAAGACAAAGCGAACTCAGGCTACCTAAATACGGTTCCCAATCAGAGGCAACGAGAAGCACCTGACTCTGATCAAGAACCGCCTCAGGCAACCAAGCCTAACTAGACACACCCCTAAACCTAGCAATCCCAAATCCTATAAAACCCCAATACGAAACACAACACGTAAACCCATGTCACACCCTGGCCTGACCAAAATATATAACGAAAACACAAAACACCAAGACCAAGACCAAGACGTGACACTACAAAACATATTGCTATGTAACAAACAGTTATGTGACCTACAGCATGGTCAAACAAGGTAATGTTTCCAACATTTTCAGACTACTAAACAACTATTGGTTTAGGACCATGGAGAGTTACCTCGAGTCACAGCTGCCTCCACTATTCCAGCACCATTTCAACATCTAATCACCTATGCTTAGTCTAATAAAGTGATAACTAAAAGATACCTAAAACTATTTAGTCCAATCAACATAAGCTAAATATGTGGCTGTCCATGGTACTGATTTCTGTGTGTGCGTGCAAGTAAGAATAAACATGTTGACTCACCCTACTTGCAGAGAAACACCAATGCCATTGTCACGTTCTGAACATTATTTACTTTGTTTTAGTCTTTATTTAGTATGGTCAGGGCGTGAGTTGGGGTCGGCAGTCTGTGTGTTTTTCTATGTTGGGGTTTTGAGTTCAGCCTAGTATGGTTCTCAATCAGAGGCAGGTGTCGTTGGTTGTCTCTGATTGAGAATCATACTTGGGTAGCCTGGGTTTCACTTTTGGTTTGTGGGTGTTTGTTTCCGTGTGAGTGTTTGTTGCCACACAGTACTGTTTCGGTTTTGTTCGTTTCACGTTTATTGTTTTGTATTTCATAGTGTTCAGTTTATGTCTTTTAAATAAACGTTATGGACACTTACCACGCTGCGCATTGGTCCTCCGATCCTTCTCGCTTTTCCTCCTCAGAAGAGGAGGTGGAATGCCTTACAGCCATCCTCTTTCATGTTGCCTAAATGGTCTATCACTCTGTCAAACAGTACACGTGTTTAGTTTTTATTGTCCTAGGCTACCTGGCTAAAATACTTGCTCGCTAGACTCACTTCATTTCATGGACAATGATACACTAGGCCAGATAGTTAACATTAGCATACTACATCTAGCTACATGTTGAACTTCCATCCTCTCAAGCCAGGGGCACAATGTATTAATTTATGGTTGGATCAGAATCGACGTTATAATCATTGGCCAGTACAGAGAATTAAGTAAAGCCACAAGTCTAAATCTCCATCCATGGCTAATTTCGGAAAGGGCAGATTTTTAGCTAGCTAGTTAGCCACCGTAGTACAACACAACGAGATGTAACAATTCACGTTTTTTTTCTGTCAATAAAGACATTTAGCTTGTGATGTGATTGGTCTGAAGCCAAATCCAAACTGGCTTCCCTTGACACTTTTTGTTTATTTTGGTGCACCAGGACCAATCACAGCTGAATGATGGGCATTTTCAGGCAGAGTTTTAATACTCTTTCATGCGCATACAGTTTCAAGACAGGTCTGATTTATAATTGGAAACATGCAGGTGCCCAGTCTTATCAGAAATGTCACATGCATTAGTGTGAAATTTACGCAATGTTTATAAATGAGGCCCCTGGGGTTTGTGAGGGAGCTTGAGAGGATTTTGCACCTATAACATTTCTGTCAAAAAGTAAAGTTGATATCTTATTTGGTAACTGCACCAGAAGCAGAAGCAGCCTGAATCCAAACATACTGGCCAACTGCAGAACCACACATTACTCAATGTTGTCTGCTGAGACTGAGTACAGAACTCAACGTCTATCCAACGTTAGTTGTTCAATAGAGAAACAAAGTAACACTTGGGTTGACTAGTCATAATGGACCTTGAGAGCTGAGAGGAGGAAGTGGTGCTGTTTTCTAGCTTCTACCAGTCTTACTGTTTCACAGAAACACTTGGACCTCTGCTAGTGCATCCTGGTCTTTGCAAAGCACCACGAGGCCGAATTATTAACTACAGCCACCTCAACAGGTTCCACTTCCTCCTTTATACACAAACAATGATAGATTCTGCTCCACCACAAGGCTGAAGGGTTCTTATATCATATAAGCCTGATGTACTGTAGATAATGGTTTGTTTTCCTCTAGAGTGTACATGCTGGGTTAGATCCATACAGTATACGATGTGGATAACAGTGAGTTTTCCTCTAGAGTGTACATGCTGGGTTAGATCCATACAGTATACATATTACTATAGAGGCCATGGATCTGTTTGGAAATGACGTTTTAATAAATGCTTTAGTTTTGTCGTTACATCTCTTCACCTGAACATGTAACTCATGTAGGCCTACATGATACATGGAGATGGAACATTGAAAGCAAGGAAAATACATTTGTCACGAAGCATGTTGTGATGATGACTGTAAATCTCTACTGCTGCAGGGAATATCTTTTACCAATCCAATACACTGACACCTGGAGAAAATGCACATGATCACATCTGTCCACAGGAACATTGGTTCTACGTAACAATGTGCATGATTCAGCAGTAAGTGCTGATATTTACAGCAACAGAAGACGATCTACAGTACAGGACCTATTCAGCCAGATGTCTAACCAATCAATGGAACTATATAAAGTCAGTGTATCCGCTGTAAAAATAGGGGCATTACAGTAATCAATATATACAGTAAATGGACATACTGTACAGTTGTATATCCAGGGCTGGTGAAATAGTATTTAACCCCTAGTGATAGAAAAAGGTGTCTAATGACATGTCGTCATTGGTCAACGGTGCTAGAGGTCAGGGGTTAGAAGGTGTCAGCTGGAGAGTTGAGTAGATCCCATTGTCTCTACTTGTGAGCGTGTTGTAGGGATCAATGTCCTGTTGCTCCTCCTACAAATACATTAACAATATGTCACCATATTACACTTGTAAATGTAATATAGGTTTGTGGAAATATTTTAAATGTTGTCAAATTCAATTCAAAATGTGAAAGAGCATAGTCTGCAAATGCCTTACGACTGCAATATCAGCCCTGACAGTCTTTCGACTACAGGTAAGAGCAGCAAGCAGTAACAGCCCTGATTGAAAGGACCGTATTGTTGCATCACCTCTTTAAAGGTGTACACCGCTTTCTGCTGTGTTCTCCTGCTGTGTAAAAGAACAGAAGACCAGTGAATGAACGTAACATAACATAGTTTTACACAGCAGATGCTTTCTGGAACAAAATATTTGACTGTTTGTTTGTGCGTGGCTGCATGCATGTTTTTTTCCTACACTCATTTTTGACAAGGCAGGAAGTGAAAACCCTAAACAGTTCAGTTATTAGTGACTTACAATAACCTTATCGAGTCAGACTTGAATGTAGGTCAAGTAGCCTATGTCACACCCTCATGTATTTCATGACTTCAGTTAGATCTGTTCATGCTCTCTTGCCAGCTCTTTGTCACTCACAGATACACCATTGATATTTCCTTGGCAAGAGAGCAGAAACAAATATTAGACCTACAGTATAGCCTACCGCATATTTCTGAGGCCCATAGTTCTCTATATGATTTGTAGATCAGATTGCTATTTGAGATTGAATTTACAGAATATTATTACAGGACCTCCGTAACAAAGTAATAGATTAATTAAATTACCAAATATGTCAAATAGCCATCAACTTTTATTTTAACAAGCTAATAAGAATCTCTTACTTGAGATTACATTTCCTCCTGATTATTCCAACAAGGACCACAACGGCTACAAATCCTGCAAAGGCTGTTATTATCATGACATTGAAAGGACGTATGAAAGAAAGGATGTTTGTGACATGGGATCCTGAAAAAGAAAAGAGAAGAACTCATTGTGATCCTATATGGCTTGTTTCTCTTCCTCCACTCTGGTCATGTTGACAGATGCTCAATTTGAAGACTATTTTTGTTATAATCCAATTCACTTGGACTGAGATGGTAGAGATGACTAATTGAGACCAAACATTCACAGTACAAGATAAACGTGTATTACAGAATGTGTCTATTGAACTGACACGCAAAACCAAACACTTACCATTGACAGAAATATTGAGATTAAAAAAATGTCTTCCTCGATTATGTACACACTCACAGGTGTAGCTCCCTTCATCAGATGGTTGTATGTTGGTGATGTTTAGAAACACTCTGTCACTCTCTATCTGTAGTGTGACTCTGGGGTCACAAGTGTTGTCTGTACCATTTTGGTCAAACCGACGAGCCACTTTACACTCATTCCCACTACTTATCACTCTATCTACCTTACATATTACAAACATCATTTTATGAATGGTTTGGTTTGGACAGGCAGGAGTGCCCAAATCTGCTCCTGTTTCCAATGTTTTCACTTGAATCTCTGTAAACATCAAGGAAAATGGTTTGTGAGTGTATTGTTTCATCTAAAATGTTTGTTTTGCATTGAATAGCATTACAATTGCAATGCCCAGTTTGTTGCATAAGAGAAAGGTGTATGTTTGTATGTATGTGTACACACAGTTGAAGTCAGAAGTTTACATACACTTGGAGTCATTAAAACTCATTTTTCATCCACTCAACAAATTTCTTGTTAACAAAGTATAGTTTTGGCAAGTCGGTTAGGACATCTACTTTGTGCAATTGTTTACAGACAGATTATTTCACTTATAATTCACTTCATCACAGTTCCAGTGGATCAGAAGTTTACATACACTAAGTTGACTGTGCCTTTAAACAGCTTGGAAAATTCCAGAAAATGATGTCATGGCTTTAGAAGCTTCTGATAGGCTAATTGACAACATGCGGATGTATTTCAAGGCCTACCTTCAAACTCAGTGCCTTTTTGCTTGACATGGGAAAATCAATATAGTGGTGATCTTAACTGACCTAAGACAGGGAATTTTTACTAGGATTAAATGTCAGGAATCGTGAAACTGAGTTTTAAATGTATTTGGCTAAGGTGTATGTAAACTTCTGACTGTATAAATAAAATAGAGTATTCTGACAGTTTCTGCTTCCATAAATGCAGTTCAGATTGTGCTGAGTAGAACTCCTATTCATAAGAGGTAATGATAATGCCATTAATATTTAATAAATGAAACATGAGAACAGGACCCCTTTCCTTTTTCAGTGTTGTACAAACTGTACATGCATGCTGTGTGTTTGAGAACAGGACTAATCTTACCTTCAAAGGCTGTGCACACACACCACACCAGCAGAAGCAGAGAAAGCCTGAATGCACGTCTTCCACACATACTGACCAACTGCCAAACCAGACGTTAGTCCAATATTTTATGCTCAGACTGACAGCAGAACAAAAGTCAAACTAAAGTTATCCAAAGTGATGGTCCTTTGACAGGTTTGACCCAGTTACATGATCTGGTGCTGGCCGAGAGGAGGAAGTGGTGTTGTGTAAAAGTATTCTAAGTGATACTTTCACAATGACCACGCATCTCTTGGGCTGTGTCTAAGGGCTATGCGGTGCAACCATCACATACTGCATAACAGTAAATACACATGTCAAAAGGTCCACTTCCTGCTCTAGACTGAGGGGGGGGGGGGGTATATAAAGTGTATGTAAGTGATGGTTATTTGTATTCATTATGGATAACCATTAGCTGCTGCCTTGGCAGGTCTAATGGTACTGCTTGCATGAGTTACTTGATGTGGAATAGAGTGTTAGATCTGGTCCTCCAGGTTAATAACAGGAAATGAACCTACCCAGTGCTATGTTTATGATATAACATTATTATAATCACTCAATTATTTCCTTTAAATACCAATGCCTTTTTAATAAATCTGCAGCAGGGCAATAAAGTCCAGGGGCCTCATTTATAAACCCTACATACTTATAAAATAGAGCCCAGAATGTACGTGCACCAGTAGGGATGCGTTGGTATCCCTACTGGTGCAGTTTCAGGACAGGTCTGATTTATAATGGGAAACGGGAATGTAGTGAAGTAAAAGTTGTAAAAAATAAATATAGTAAAGTACAGGTACCACAAAAAACTACTTAATTAAAAATACTTTCAAGTACTACTTAAGTACTTTACACCTCTGCATTATGGTTGGTCCTGAAATTACACTTGACAGTCATTCCCCCCACTTATCACTCTATCTTATATGTTAAAATATAAGTGTTGGGTTGGGCAGAAGGATGTCTTTATTTCAGCCACTGCCAACATGAAGGGAAACAGATTGAGTGTCCTGTTTCATGGTTTTCAGATTGAGCATTAGTAGTGAAGTTGATTTCTTATTGACTAACTGCATCCCACAGCACCAGAAGCAGAAGCAGCCTGAATACAAACATACTGGCCAACTGCAGAACCACACATTACTTACTCAATGTTGTCTGCTCAGACCGAGTACAGAACTCAACGTCTATCCAATGTTAGTTGTTCAATAGAGAAACAAAGTAAAACTTGGGTTGACTAGTTATGGACCTTGAGAGCTGAGCATAGGAGGTGCTGCTGTTGTCTAGCTTGTATTTGTGTTACACCTCTGCTAGTGCATCTTGGTCTTTGTGACTGGGGTCTTTGTAGAGCTCTCACCACAGAGAGGTCTTATGATCAGCTACAGACACATCAACAGGTCCACTTCCTTCTTTAGACACAAACAATGATAGATTCTGCACCACCATAAGGCTGAAGAGTGCTTTTTATCAAGTGTAGAACTGATGCAGGTTATGGTTAGTTTCAATCAACTCTAACACTAACCAAATGTATTCCATTTTTTTGTATTATTGCGGTATCCATGTTTGTAATGTTACCTTTCTCCATCCCCATCCCTCAGCGAATGTAGCTATCATTGGGCTGAAACACAAACTCCAGATTGTGGCTTTATCAAGACCACCTGCTGTTTACTTATTGAAAGACTAAATAGAAGAGTGGAACATATTATAGATAATGTTCACTTCTCTCACAAAATATGACATAAGTCCAGTTATTTTCTTTGTCTGCAATATTTTATCCTTCATTTATTTAACCTCATTCCATTTCAAAATGACAGCACGTGTTGAACTTTGTAAGGTGAATGAGGTCTTGTGGTAGTAAAAAGTGATGAAAAAGTAGACTTATGGTGTGTGTTTGGTTGAGTAAATCTTGAGTATCAATTTAAGTAATAGTAATTATTACATAAGTAAAGTTATACTTTTGGTGTCATTGGTGCCTAGTCTCGGCCTTCAAAGTTCAGAATGTCTTTTCTGCACCAACTAAACTGTCCCTTTGTGGTAGAGCGTGTCTGTCTCGGTCAACCACCGATTTAGTTAATTAGCCTCATTTAGACTAAAATGCCTCCTGGCTAACGTCGGCTATCATGCTAAACTTCCTAGCTTGGCAACTCCATTACTATTTCCAATTTCTGTAACCGGGTAATCCCAGGAGTGAAGGGCATTCGCACCCCTCAAAAGCTCAATGCTTTTCATGCCCGTTTTGAGGGAGGACATATCCTTCCGTCTCCAGAAGCAGGCATGTCCAATCAATTGAATTTACCCAAGGTGGACTCGAATCAAGTTGTAGAAACATCTCAAGGATGATCAATGGAAATAGGATGCACCTGAGCTCAATTTCGATTCTCATAGCAAAGGATCTGAATACTTTTGTAAATACGCATATATATTTTTTTTTGTAAAACATATGTTTTTTTTTTCTTCTGCTTTGTCATTATGGGGTATTGTGTGTAGATTGATGAGGGGGAAAAAAAGGTATTTAATCAATTTTAGAACAAGGCTGCGTTAACTGATGCCAATAGTCACCTAATCATGATCTTCAGTTTAGAATCCAATTTGATTAATCAGCTGTGTTTGGTGTCACACTTTTTCTCCATCCCAATCAGGCCCCAAGAACTGGAGTTGGCCACCTCTGCTGTAAGTAACAAAGTGTAGAAAAAGGGAAGGGGTCTGAATACTTTCCGAATGCTATGTATGTGCACCCAGCAAGCACCTCAGAGCCTACAAATTCAGAATGCTCACTAGCCGGGCTTTTACAGTCGATTGGCTGTTGGCAGCACAGTTGAAGGAGCAGTTACACACATCCATGCTACTGTCTGGTATTCAGTCTCTAGGCTTCATAAGAAACCAGAAAAATAGTTGTCTAACTCCATTTAATTGCATTCTGTTTCTGGGTCTTGAGCTAGACTTACTCGCATATCACGCTTTTCTATCCCCACGGAGGGTGTCTTGGTTCTGGCTGGGTCACACAGTGCATTTTCACCAGTGCCTACTCCTACTGGGGACCATGGGCTCTGTGATTGAAGTCGTTTCCCTGGGGCTAGTGTACAAGGCTATATCTCATCCAATACGATATTTTAATATCTGATCAATTAGTCTTCTAATTAATGAATTATTCTTTACCTTACGTTAGTCTCATTCCAAACGTCGTAAATTGTTGGTTATCTGCACGAACCCAGTCTTCACTATGAATCATCCATACATCAATTGACTCAATCATTTATTTATTAACTAACTAAATAATCACAGTAATGCATAAACAAACAGTAGTACATATGGTTACAAGGAAATGATAGGGGAGTTTTCCTAGTGGGATAAACCAATATTACGGCTTGGTGGACAATAGGGAAGTGGGTGTAGACTGAGAAAGGTGGGAATTATGCAAATGAGTCACTACACACTTGATAATTATATTAATTGAAATGCTAATCCTTTACACATGAACGCTCACTCATTCGGGAATAGTTGCAATCAATATATATATTTAAGCTCAGTGTGTTGTCGTGATCTCTGTTGGAAAGTTTGTCCGCCCTCTCGCTCTCTTCCGTGGTTAGAATGGATACTTCAGAGTCCCATTCAGAAACATTCTTATAGAAAAGATGTTTCGGCGGTTGTCGGTCCTCGCATTCACGGGTACATAATTTCTAGTTGCAGACTAGTAATTAGTATTGAAGAGTAGCTCTTATTCTGTCGGCTCGATAGTGTCAGAGTTTAACCACGTGGTATGGTTAAAAGATTCAGCAATCTTCTTAAACCTTAGCTCCCTCTGTGATCGAGGTACTGGTCTGCTGGGAAATCCTTCAGGTGGGGGTTATATTCGTAACAGCAGAAAAGGGCTGTCCCATGAGGCCAGGTCAATGTCTGTGCTCATGGGGGAGGCCTATGACTTAGTTAAACTCCAAAGGGAATTGGAGTTTCCTTCATTAAACAGTTTATAATCACTTTACCTAATTTCACAAATAGTTTCATCTTTACTCATTCATTTTATACAACAATTAGATGCAAACCTCACAACTGAGCTCTTGTATAAACAGAGTTATGGTAATGTGACTGTATTGTCTCATGAGTTTCACAAACATTAAACGAAATGGACCAGTCGTGGCTGGATTCTCTCCCGACCGTGTACACATTCTCCAAAACATGGACATTGTTCAGTTCTCAAGTTCTTTTGGAGAACCTCTTCATGGAGAAGAGGTTCCTTTGTTCTCTTGTGAAACCTTCTCTCTTCACACTGCCTGGCCATCAGGAGAGAGACTCTTCTAGGAATTGATGACCTGCAATAACAGAGCCTGGGTGTAGGGGGAAGAGAGGTGGTGAGAGAGGGGGGGGGGGATGGTGCTCACTATACTCAAAGAGGGCCATGTCATGTGTTGGGGAATAATCAGAATTGGTGGGTAACATAGGTAAGATGTTTTATATTTATCATATGTTTGTAAGTTACTTCTCATCAGAATGTTATTTTTGTATAATACTGTGGCGAGGTTGCAGTATCTGTTCTATGTCAAGACTAAGTTGCATGGGCCGCAGAGAGGGGAGAGGTCAAGGTCTCATCATGTGTAAACATATCTTTTGCTCCACTGTGTCTGTGTGCCAGCCACTCCCTACTTTTCCCATCGGGGAGAGGAGGATGGCAGTGTCTGGAATCATTCTCATGCTCCCTCTTATCTTAACCTATAGCCTCACTCTCCTCTCCGTGAGCTTGTCCAGGATTGGTTGTATTTAGAGTTGGTTGTATCTAAATGACAATTTGATATATGCCTGTTGATATGGAGGATTGGTTTATGTTTCTGGGTTTGAGTAGGGAGACAAAGCTGAACGATGTATTATGTCTATGCTGTCTGACTACGTGTGTTCTTTGCTATTAAAGTATCTCAGTTGCAATGTGTAAGGGGCTCTCAGAGAATTCATGGTTAGACACTGAATTCATCTGAGAGTCACAGGGTTGTGATAGAGCTCATATAATTAAAGATGGACTTTGATAACTAACTCTGACTTGTGTGTGGTTTGTGCTCATGATTAGGTAAATAGAGGAAATTTCCACGACACATGACAAAAGCTAATGAGGCAATGCAAGCGGGACACTTAAAGCTGAGGCAGAAGGTTGGGGTCAATTCCAGTCAATACATGAAGTACACTGAAATTCCAAGACCAATTCTCTTCAATGCTTTTCAATTAGGAATTTAGGAATTAGGAATCAATTTGGAATTAGAATTGGAATTTGGTATCTGGTATTAAAATGGAAGTGACCTCACAATGACCCTGCTGAGGAGGAAGTTTCTCCATGTGCTACATTTACAAATGACTGCTTTTTGATTCATGATCAGTCAGTTATTAACATGAAGGCTTCATAATTCATTAAGATCATGTGTTGTGTTTTTATTATTACGTAAATCCTTCAAAAATCACAAAAAATTATGTTATCTGAGGAAGATGATCTCATAGTACAAAACGTAGAAGATCTCCTAAGCCTGTGTTGCCACAGACCTTATTTTCAGCCTTTATCGAAAGACCTTACAAAAAGTCCATACATTTTCCAATCGTCTTTTCCCAATGAACAATGGCAGAGTTAGTGCCTACAAAAATACACCATTAGTATTGCTCTCTATAAGTAGGCTATACAATTCCCCCCCAAAATACATTGATTATTATAAATGTAGGGTCTATAGGCTAACCCTGCATGAGCGCTGTAAAACTACAGGATCAATCCCGTTTCAACCTCTCTCTAAAATTATATTTAGGCGACCCCTAGTGGCACTTGTGTGTGTTTTTGGTTGGTCTCTTTGAGTTGCAGAAGAATCAAAGACAATTCACTCTTGAAGAATTGCCAGCAGCAGATTTGACACGTTGTATAACAAGCGATGTCACAACATACATTACAGCATTGTTTAAACATTTTATTTGGAAAAGTTGAAAACAAACACACACAACAACAAAGGACATCACAACATTGAGTATCTTACAGCATTTGATTTATAAAAATTGAAGAAATAAAACAACACGCACACAAAAACACACACCATGAAAGTAGTCGACATTATGACATTTTGTAGACTATAATATCACAACACTTGATTTATAAAAAAAAGTGAAGTATAAAACCACAAACAAGTCTAGTGTGGATTTATCATGTTTCATCATTAATCAACTACAAAATATATTTACATACAGACTGTATTTAGATATACAATAACCAGCAGGCCTATGTGTGTCAGCCATTCAGTCCACTATTCAGTACCCACAATGCCTATGGATATAAACCGATGTGTGTGAGGCAGTATGGTAGTCCCTCAGTTCTCGTCACTCTCTAAAAGTTTCCTAAGAAAGATACAACAGAATGGCATAGATATTTATTCTGACTGCATCTTTATCATTATTTATGATTATTTCAGCTCACCTTCTACATTGCAGGTCATTTGGTCTCTCAGGAGATATTCTGTATAAAAGAAGGCCATTTAAATATTGATTGAATGGAGTATCCTATATTAGTGACAGTCAGTGCCGTTTTTAGGTGACATAAATGGTTGCTTAGGGCCCCCAGCCACTAGGGGGCCCTAAAAGCCACTACATTTTTGTTAATTGACGCTAAAAGATTTTGTAACATTCTCCATATTGTCTGTTTCACGCTTTCTATCAGGCTAATCAAATAAAGTTGTAAAAATACTCACATTTGTGACAGAACTTGGTTTGAAAGGGATCAAAACAGACAATGTAGCCACAAGAAACACACACCACAGAAACACATTTCCGAGTTTCATTCCCAAATGTCTTGCTCAATGAGAGAGATTACAGAAACATTAAGAGACTATGAAAGTAGGTAAACCTACTTCTTAGTCATCCTACGCTTGATTGTTGAGCTGATTGTGACCAGAAAAATCAAACATTTCGTTGTTGTTGTTATAATTATTATTTATCTTAAAAAGCTTTTAAAAGTGTTGAAGAGATACTCACATGTGTGATGGACTGGAGGTTGGTGTGAAACTGAAATAAATCAAAATAAACAATGTAATGACAAGAACCACATCATCGTATTCATTATTCTTTTATTATAATGATTTAATCATGAAGAATGTGTTTTAACCTGTATAGCGCATATTCTCAAAATGTAATTGTGTTCTTTCAAATAGGTATCCATCATGATCCCTTAAATGTTCTCTAGAATGAGCATCTTACTGTTTGGATGTTGGTGGGGTCTTTAAGGGAGTTCTGATGATTTCAGGGTCAGGAACTGGGGGTTTTCTACATCAGATAAGAGATCAACTAGTAAACAACTGGCAGTCAAATCACATTCAATTCAGAGTAACTGTTCAGTTTCAAGGTAATAGTTTTTCTCTCTACCTGGAAGAGATGTCTTTTCTCCTCTTTTGCTGCCATATTAAACAGAATACAGCAATGAGACACATTAAACACAACACTGCACCCATCACTCCACCAACCACTGTACCTGTGAATGAGAGAGATGTCAAGAGAAGACAGAGGTCAACTTCCCAGGTACACTACACCAAAGCCTCATACATGTAAATATGGCTCTGCACCACACCTGAAAGTTGAATAGGAAAAGAGCCAGTCAATAGGTTGATTATGACCTGTCAATATTAGAATAACAACCACTTACCACTGATCCTGTCATCAGAGACCTGAGATTGACCTAGCACAGAAATACACAGGAAGTACTTCATCATGAACACAGACAGTATTTCATCATGAACACAGGAAGTACTTCATCATGAGCACAGGCACTACTTCATCATGAGCACAGGCACTACTTCATCATGAGCACAGGCACTACTTCATCATGAGCACAGGCACTACTTCATCATGAGCACAGGCAGTACTTCATCATGAACACAGGCAGTACTTCATCATAAGCACATGTAGCAGATGTGAAATGGCTAGCTAGTTAGCGGTGGTGCGCGCTAATAGCATTTCAATCGGTGACGTCACTCGCTTTGAGACCTTGAAGTAGTGGTTCCCCTTGCTCTGCAAGGGCCGTGGCTTTTGTGGAGATTTTTTCTAGAATTTTTGCAACCTTTAAATTAAATCAAATCAACCTCTGACAACTACACTGTAAAAAGAATAATAATAATAATAAAGTTGTCCCAACTCAAGATCTTTAAGTAACTAGTCCAAGTTGGCAAAACCTTTGTTCCAATTTAACTTGACAAGTTGGGTTCAAGTTCAGTCAAGTATTGTCTCAGTTTGAGACAAGCATGTTAATGTTGTACATAGAGTCCCCCTTGACTCCTTTCCAGTTTCAGTTATTATCCAATTAATTGACTGGACAGTTTTTTTCTGTCCTGAAAACAAATCCACTTTTTTACTATAGCTATATACTGAAATATATATTTTAATTGTAAACTACAATAATGTAATCTAAAATACATCTTGCAGAGCGGCACATTGGGAAATATGTTATTAAGACACATGCATTTTGAGCCAACACAGAATTTTAAGCTGAGAGTTTCAGCAAACTACATGTTTCTTATTCATCTCAATTTGAGCAGAAATCATTGGCTTAGTGAAGTATTCCATGTCAGCTCAAAAATCCTCCAAATTCAAATGTCCAGGAAACTGGGATATTTAGGCTCCATGGACTTTTTATAAGTTGCATGTTTTACAGTATAGAACAGGAAGATGCTGATGTTTGTATACTGATGGTTACTGGACCGGCTATTCACCAGTTCAATAATGTTCAAAATATAATACCTTTCTTTGAATTAATTGTATTCCTTTAAGGACTATCTGCAGTTACAACTGATGTATAATGAACCTATACATTTAGTGTAGTTATCCACATCTCATAATGAAACGCAAGTCTGAAATTGATAATACTGTATAACTTACATTTAAGACCTCATATTTACAATGATGGCAGTGCGTTAACTGCATTATTCAGGTGGAGAAGGACAGATTTTTACCTTGTAGCTCGGGGAGTCGCTCTAGCAACCGTTGGGTTACTGGCCCAACGCTCTAACCACTAGGCTACCTGCCGCCCCATGTGGGTGGTTGAAAGATGAACTGAGGTCCACACTCTAGTCCAGTTGGTTGTGGTAATGCACCTTAAAATTGGTAGCCAACCGCCATATGAAGTGCAAAGAAGAAGAAGAAGAAGCCTAAAGGAGGAGGGATTACTAGAAACACACTCTGTTTCCCCTTTTATCTGTGGATTAATTGTCGGAGTAGAGGACCTTGTGCATTTCAGGTAAAATAACAACACAATGTTTATAATCCAGGACAAATTAGTTTGCAACAGCAAGCTAACTAGCTAAATTGCCATAAATGCTTAATGCTTTTCGACCTGTCCCCAAATTAATATAGTTGGTTCAGAGTTCGTTTTGATATTTCAACCTGCGTGTCCTGATCACTTCTGGTGTGGGTGGACAAAATCAACGTGTGCGCGAGCAATCTGGTCAGCATGTAAGACTTCCGCTGTCTGGAGTTCCCTGCCTGGTTCGGTTGGGTAGTCTCTGCCAGAGCCCTTTACACTGTCTGCCATAGAGCTCCTACCTGGCCCTGCTCTAGGGATCAAGCCAGCTCCTGCCAATGGAGCCCAGAGCGCTCCCTCCTTCGAGTCTCAGACTGTGCCAGCCACAGAGACTGTTTCCTCTGACAACTCTGCCTCTAGTACAGATACCCTGCTGGTAGCCCAACAGCCTTTGATAGTCAGTTGCTGGAGACCTGTTGGACCATATAGTAGGACCTGTCTGCCAGCCTTTACCTGCCACTGTGTCCTGCCCTTAGTTATTAGCCAGGTCATGTTGCCAGGCCTTTAGGTGCCCCTGTCTTTAGCTCCCCAAAGGGTCAGGTGTCCCTGCTGCCCTATTAGCTAAGCAGTTTCCTGTCAGCTGACACCTTAGTAGTTTGGACTATTTCCTGCTGTTGGAACAAAGCAGCGTTCCATCAGTGACATTCACCTCTCTCCCAGGAGGACATTCTCACCACAGTGTGCTCCTGATGGGCTAAGTGTTCCTGCCTGGCTGCTACGGACAGCAGCTCCTCTACTCAACTAGAGCAGAGAAACCTTTACATCATTTAAGTAAGGGACTAGAGTTTATTTGTTATTAGTGGTTATGCCTAGCCAGGACCTCTGTTGATGAGGTGGCTTGATGGGGTGGCTAGACAGCCCTAGACATCTGTTCTCATGTTTGGGAAAGATATGTAAGTAAGAGTTAAGTAAGCATTAAGATAGTAAAGTTATGTTTTGAGCATTTCTTAGGAGTGAATTCACGGGCAGCTGTACAAAAGGCTGTGAAATATTTGTAGTTAATCATATCAGTAATGTTAGTTCTTCATATCAGAGCTATAGCTCTGCCCACCGGTGAAATGGAGCAGAGCATGCTGGGAGATCTCCCGCTCAGAGAAGAAGATCATCTCGAGAGAAGAAGTGAAGTGAGAGAAAGTTTCAGTCATCCTTGTCTTTTCCCACCGGTTAGCTTTTATTGTGTTAGTCAAGGCCAGTGTGCGCCCTTGTTGATATATAAGCGCCACGGTTAGATCAGCACCAGAGCAGATATTGTGCTCAACCAACACCATGCTCTGTAGTTTCTGAGAAACAACAAATCATTTGGTCAATTCAGAGATCTTTGTGGGGAATAGTGAGTCTGTACAGTGAACCATAAAGGTTTAATGCAAAAGCTGCCAATGGGCTTACAGTCACTGTGGAACATATTGTAGTTTGAGTAAAATGTTTGAATTTGCAACGAACCTTCACAAGGAATATCTGCAAATAGATTGTTTTTGCCAAAATTGTCCACATACATATTATTTAAGTAATTTAAAGCTTGGTCACAAATGGGTCTTCCAAATGGACAATAACCCCAAGCATACTTCCAAAGTTGTGGCAAAATGGCTTAAGGACAAAGTATTGGAGTGGCCATCACAAAGCCCTGACCTCAACCCTATATAAAATTTGTTGACAGAACTGAAAAAGTGTGTGTGTGAGCAAGTAGCCCTACAAACCTGACTCAGTTACACCAGCTCTGTCAGGAGGAATGGGCCAAAATTCACCCAACTTATTGTGGGAAGCCTGTGGAAGGCTACCCAAAATGTTTGACCCAAGTTAACCCAAGTTGACCCAAGTGTATGTAAACTTCCGACCCACTGGGAATGTGATGAAAGAAATAAAAGCTGAAATAAATCTCTCTATTATTCTGACATTTCACATTCTTAAAATAAAGTGGTGATCCTAACTGACCTAAAACAGAATTTTTACTTGGATTAAATGTCAGGAATTGTGAAAAACTTAGTTTTTTTTTTCTGAGGTCTTTGCTGATTTCTTTTGAGTTTCCCATGATGTCAAGCAAAGAGGCACTGAGTTTGAAGGTAGGCCTTGAAATACATCCACAGGTGCACCTCCAATTGTCTCAAATGATGTCAATTAGCCTTCTAAAGCCATGACATCATTTTCTGGAATTTTCCAAGCTGTTTAAATGCACAGTCAAATTAGTGTATGTAAACTTCTGACCCACTGGAATTGTGAAACGGTGAAATAATTGTTGGAAAAATTACTTGTCATGTACAAAGTAGATGTCCTAACCGACTTTCCAAAACTATAGTTTGTTAACAAGAAATTTGTGGAATGGTTAAACGAGTTTTAATGACTCCAACCTAAGTGTATGTAAACTTCTGACTTCAACTGTAGATCCTAAGGTTAATTTACAGGACATAGCATGAACAAAGAGACGCTTACTTGGCCAGAGGCCTAGAAACCTAGGAAATACAGGATAAAATTACCAAGGTATTAAATTCCATTTATAATATCTAAAGGTGTAAACTTTCAACCCAAAACCAACCACCATTGTGCAATCAAACAACACCACGTTACAGTAACCTAAACACTCCCAGGCCCAATCTCCACAGGGTGTCACAGTATTTAAAGGCTTGTGTGGGGGATGAGACCTATGTAAATAAGCCAGAATTCCAGGGAGGACAATAGAACCTCTTTGCGGTTCAGATAGAAGGTACCGCAGAGATCATACATCCATATAGATAGTATCAGAGTTTTCCTCCGTGAACAAGTTTCAGATGGATACCGTAGTATTATTCTGTCACATTCAATAGTCAGTCCTCTGGAAACTGGAGATGTATCCACTCAGTCAATTAGGCCTACTCCGAAACCCACAGCAACACATTCTTCTATGGACCAGTTTATGCCAAACTCTATGTCTGTAGAAAAACAAGGCCAAGTTGATATTGCATTGACTAAAATGATTGTCACCGATTTCCAGCCATTGTCGATCGTGGAGGACAGAGGTTTTGGAAATGATTATGTTATATAATTGTTATTATAGCAATAGTCTAAATCCAATGTACACCATTCCAAGCAGAAAAACGCTTTCAAAATCACTGATTCCACAACTGAACGAGAGCACACAGGCTTCAGTGCGGGAAAGAGTCCAAAAAGCTACTGCAGTTTGCCTTACCACTGACTGCTGGACATCAAGGGTAACCACTCCTAACCACTGACTGCTGGACATCAAGGGTAACCACTCCTAACCACTGACTGCTGGACATCAAGGGTAACCACTTCTTACATGTCACTTCATTGAAGATTTCTCGATGTCTAGCTGTCTTCTGGACTGCTTTGAGTTCAGCGACAGACACACCTCAGAGAACTTGGCAGAGGAACTGTTGAGAGTGACCAGAGAATGGCAAGTAGATGGAAAAGTGGTCTGTTTTGTTAGCGACAATGCAGCTAACATAACCAAAGCCATGAAAATGTTTAAATGGACCCATCATTCATGTCTTGCCCACACAATCAACCTGATTGTAAGAGATGCTCTGAAGGTGATGAAGCCCACTGTGGACAAAGTGAAAGCAGCTGTGGAATACTTCCACAGGAGCACTGCAGGTGCTGAAAAACTAAAGTCTACACAACACCAGATGGGGATGCCTGAGCTGAGGCCTAAACAAGGTTGCACTACAAGGTGGAATTCAACATTTTATATGTTGAAGCAGGTTTCTTGAGTCAAAGGATGCCATCATCTCTACCCTGGCCACATCTGTTCTCTCTGGACTCAGTGTTTGCTCTTGCAAAGGTGTTTTATGTCGTCCGCTGGCGCCATGTGCTTGTTCCACTTTTTAATCGGATTTGACACCATAGTGACGCAGCTTTTGTTCACCATAACTTATTTAATCTGTAGTCTAATAAACTGCATGCTTTATCATGATGTTGTGAACATTTTTTACTCGATATGTAGGCTACTTTACTCACATAATCAGGTTGGATGGAAACCTGGTTAATGTCGAGCCATTTTGAGGATGCTGGAATTGTATTTTGGATGAACATGCGCAGGCCTACAGGAGACTTTTGAAGTAGCCCAATCAGATTAAAGCATTGTGAATGGTTATGTTTCTGCCACATATAAAAGTTAATACATTTTAAAGTAAATTATAAATATATAGGCTATATTGAAGCAATTGTTTCTCTGTACGCAAAGAATAGCTGCTCTTATTGTAGGGGATTGTAGAGGAGGCACACTGTAAGGCGTTACTGTAATTTCAACAGTAAAACACTGTAGAATGTACAGCAAAATACCTTAAATATATTTTACAGAATTCATTATGTTGCATTGTGGAAAAGACTCTATGGGCGGGAAAGAGTCTGGTGCATGAACATATTTTAAGGCGTCTTTTGTAAGAGGCTATAATTGTTGTACCTGTGAGTGAGAATGCTGTATGCCCAAATAATAGTGTAATATACTGTATTTTAGGAATTCTACAAACCTTGTCTTGAAACTCTCGATAACCTACCTATTGCTGCCAGTAATTTACTGTACTTCAGAATACAGTACTATACCGCAAAAACCTTTTGAACACTAGTGAGTGCATGGTATTGTTGCTTCTGACTTATTAACATATTTTGTGGTGTGTCTTGTAAGAGGATATATTTGTTGCACCCATTAGTGAGAATTCTGTACGAATTTAACTAATATGTGGGAATGGTTCCCAAAAATGTAATTTATATAGGGGACAGATCAGAGTGGCAGCAAAACCTTTAACGGTTGATGTCCTATTGATCTGTTTCACCCTGGCAGTTTAGAAGTCTTTGTTAAAGCAGAAAGTGCAAGGGATATAAACACCAAATATCTACGCTGTAATATATAATTAAATATTCACTATAGCAATTATTGAGTTGTTTTCAATACAAATAAAAACGAAAGTACTGTATTGCTGTTTTGCTATATATTTAATGCAGTATACTGTAAATTGTGGTTCATTTTGGGAAAATATTGTGGGAGGGGAAAGCATCGCTTGCTCATTAAGGGCTAGGTTGTTATAGCACTGTTTCCAGTAAAATCACCATTTTAAAATCAGTGTGGGTTGTTATAGCTCTGTTTACAGTAAAATCACCTGTTAAAATCAGGGGTAGGTTGTTATAGTTCTGTTTACAGTAACATCACCATTTAAAATCAGAGGTAGATTGTTATAGCTCTGCCAGGCTCACTTGGCGACGTGTGTGTAATATTTCAGCTCCTATCTATGTTATGTCCTGAGAAGAGTTCCTTTAACCACCTCAACTTAAACAGGTTAAACAATAGTTCTGACACTGGCTTACACTATGGAAGAAAAACTTGCACCAGCCGAGTTTACTTTCACTTTTATTGTATGGGAGGGGCTTCTGCAAAAAAAGGTCCATATCTGATAGGTTCATTCAAACCCATGTGGGTTGGACACAGTAAAGAGGAAAATTCAAAATCTCAAGTGACTTCATAAGAGAACTCACATTTCCACCATGTCTCCTGCACTCTACAACTACCTGTTTATTCTACTGATAATCCTACCTAAAGGTGAGAGAATCCGTTTTATGCATGATATACTGCATTTGTCAGCTTTTTATTGACAAAATATTGCTGATACTGTTGTTTTTCATAGGAGATGTGCTTTACTGTTCAAATCTGTTTATTTCACAACACTAGATTCATAATTGAATTTATTTTTTAACTTTTCAGATACATTAAAAGCTATACAGATACATTTAATTATAGTAGTGTAGTGTAGTGAAATGCATGCATGTATAGTGTAGGGAAATTCCCTGTATTAACTGTACAGTGTAGTGAAAGTCCCTGTATAAACTATGGTTTAATCAGTGAACAAAGTAAGGGGATTGATCTATAGCCATAGTTCCTTATATTCACTGATGTCCACACATTCTGTAGTTTGTTACTTTAACAATTCAACACATGAACCCATACTGCAATCAGTTTACAGGTGCCTTCATTCATAACTTCCTAACGTCCTCCCGCCTAGATTGGACTTCCCCTACCTCCGTACTCATCCTTCTGACCATTATGAGTACAACACCACAATATTGTACTCTTTATACTGTATTGTATCCCATTAATGCAGTACTGTAAGTACTAAGTAGTGTGTAACTGTCTTCGTGCAGGGCTCTCTCATCTGGTGAGAACACAGCAGGTTGTCACAGCAACCCTGGGAGAAGATGCAGACTTAAACTGTGAGCTCATGAAACCCAAAGACGTGCGTCAAGTCACATGGCAAAAAGTGACAACTGGGGAGAATGAAAATTTGGCCTCCTACAGCAAACACGGTCCCAATGTCAACCTACGTTTTAAGGGGAAAGTGGAGTTTGAAGACGAGGGACTGCAGAACTGCTCTATCATCATCAGAGGAGTGTCAAGAGGAGACGAGTCCTGCTACAAGTGTCTGTTTAACACCTTTCCAGAGGGAGCTATTAGTGGAACCACCTGCCTCAAAGTCAATGGTAAAATCTGATAACATAATGTACTGTAAATGATTGCCCCAGAAAAACTTGTTTTCAATTTCAGGGAGACATTTTATCAGATCATACATCCATACAAAATGGAATCAAATCAAATGTTATTGGTCACATACACATTTTTAGCAGATGCTATTGAGAGTGTAGTGAAATGCTTGTGTTCCTCACTCCAACAGTGCAGTAATATCTAACAATTCACAACAATACACACAATACAAGTAAAGGAATGGAATTAAGAAATATATAAATATTAGGATGAGCAATGTCGGAGTGGTATTGACTAAAATGCAGTATATACATGAAATAAGTAAAGCAGTATGTAAACATTATTAAAGTGACTAGTGTTCCATTATTAAAGTGGCCAGTGATTCCATGTCTATGTACAGTATATAGGGCAGCAGCCTCTGATGAGGAGTGGTTGAGTAACCGGGTGGTAGCTGGATAGTGATGGCGAATAATTTAGTAAATCATGTAAATGGAATAATTTAGTAAAATATGTAAATGAATACATAATAGTATTTACATTCACTGTGAACTGTGTTTGTTGTTGTTCTATAGAGCTGTATGGACCCTCACTCCTCATCACACAAACCAACAACAGTCACACCACTCTGTCCTGTTCTGCTACTGGACGACCTGTTCCTATAGTAACCTGGGATGACATCATGATAGAACATTCCACCATGGTTGATGTCACCCATCCCAATGGAACTGTCACTGTGACAACTACTGCAACAGTGGTAGTGTCCAGTCTAACTGACAAAAAGGTTAGGTGTGTTGCTTCACTATCCTTTGGTGGTTCCATCAAGGTGGTTTCAGAGGTGATTCCAGCTAGTGATCAAGCTTCATTTGCAGGTGAGAAATGGTTAGGATTAATAGCACCATCTTTTTAAAATGTCAATATATGAACTAGGCAAGTCAGTTAAGAACACATTCTTATTTACAATGACAAACAGTGAGTTAACTGCCTTGTTCAGGTGCAGAATGACAGATTTTTACCTTGTCAGGTCGGGGATTTGAGCTAGCAACCTTTTGGTTACTAGCCCACCGCTCTAACCACTAGGCTACCTGCTACCCTGAACATGACATGATCAGGATGATGTCATGATGATGTAGTGCCTGTGGTCATGATAAAGTACTGCCTGTGTTCACAATGAAGTACTAGCTGTGTTCATGATGAAGTACTGCCTGTGTTCATGATGAAGTACTGCCTGTGTTCATGATGAAGTACTTCCTGTGTTGATGATGAAGTAGTGCCTGTGTTCATGATGAAGTACTGCCTGTGTTCATGATGAAGTACTGTCTGTGTTCATGATGAAGTACTTCCTGTGTATTTCTGTGCTAGGTCAATCTCAGGTCTCTGATGATGACAGGATCAGTGGTAAGTGGTTGTTATTCTAATAATGACAGGTCATAATCAACCTATTGACTGGCTCTTTTCCTATTCAACTTTCAGGTGTGGTGCAGAGCCATATTTACATGTATGAGGCTTTGGTGTAGTGTACCTGGGAAGTTGATGTCTGTATTCTCTTGACATCTCTCTCATTCACAGGTACAGTGGTTGGTGCAGTGATGGGTGCAGTGTTGTGTTTAATGTGTCTCATCTCTGTATTCTGTGTAATATGGCGGCAAAATAGAAAAGATACCTCTTCCAGGTAGAGATACATTTTAAAAATCCTTAACTTAAAACAGTTACTATGAATTAAATATGTGATTTAGCTGCTTTCAGTTGACTTACCAGTTGATCTCTGATGTGCAGGGAAAAAAACATACCGGACCCTGAAAACAGCAAGACTCCTCTAAAGACACAACAGAACAGATCACCATCCAAACAGTAAGTCCCTAAAGAACATTTAAGGGATTGTGATTGATACCTATTTGAAAGAAAACATGACAATTACATGTTCTGAGAATATTTGCTATACAGGTTAAAACACATTCTTCATGATTAAATATTTGCAATAAAATAATAATGAATACGATGATGTGGTTCTTGTCATTACATTGTTTATTTTGATTTATTTCAGTTTCACACCATCCTCCAGTCCATCACACATGTGAGTATCCCTACCACCTGGATAGATTAAAACACTTGTATTTGAAATAGCTTTTAAGATAAATAATACTGATAACAAAAAAGTATATTTATTTTTTCAGGTCACACTCATCAACCAACTCGTCAACCAAGCGTAGGATGAATAAGAAGTAGGCTTACTTAATTAATATCTCATAGTCTCTGATTGTCTTCTATTTATCTCTCTCATTGAGCAAACTTTGGAATCATGTCTGTGGTCATAGAGTGGTCATGTTAACATCAGTCAATGACGTTAAAAACAAATTGTTCTTGTCAGTACATCTTTCAGGGACACACCAAACTCCAGTCCATCAATGTGAGTATTTTTACAACTTTATTTGGTTATCCCGATAGAAAGCTTGAAACAGACGATATTGAGAATGTTACAAAAGCTTTTAGTATAAATTACAATGACCCAAAAATAAAACAGAACTCAAAAATGGCCTTTTTGTTTCAGGATAAAATCCCTCAGCTCGTCAGACAAGCGTATGATGCATCAAGCTCAGGAGGCTGTAAAAAGGTAGGTTTACACCTTCAGTCACTCTGCTGTAGTCTCTCTCTTGAGGAAGAAGCTCTGAAATGTACTGTTGAGGTGGTCATAGAGAAGTCATGTTCTCCTTATCCATGCACTCAGCTGCATGTGAGTATCTGTGTTGCTCATCATGTTACATTTGTCAAAACAAACCACATTTCTGTTCT
This sequence comes from Oncorhynchus kisutch, assembly GCF_002021735.2. Lineage (NCBI taxonomy): Eukaryota > Metazoa > Chordata > Actinopteri > Salmoniformes > Salmonidae > Oncorhynchus > Oncorhynchus kisutch. The sequence goes on along the minus strand of NW_022261982.1, from coordinate 3,253,001 downwards.
CTTTTTACAGTATCTCCATTCAAGAATCAGATGATGGTGTAACAAGGTGAGCTCAAATCATTCTAATTCAAAGATAGCACCAGAGGTCACATATATGAAATAAAATTAAGATGATCTTCTATTTATTATCTCTTATCTCCTACATTAAGCTAAGACTATAATTGGCAGTTAAACATTTGGTCCCACAATGGCTGTCAGACCATGTTCACATTTTGTCATTTCATCTTATTTCTGTAGGCTACTGTTTGTACAGAAGAAACACTCTTCCTCACAATGACCTGTGTATTCATCCATTTGAAATATTGCCATTTTGTTTGCTCCTCTTTTTTCTCTCTCAGAAACCTTCTAGAAGATGACGACTACTGAGTGACTGTCACGAACCGGCTCAAAGCCTGTAACAAAGGGAGACAACGTGGAGATAAGGAGTAACAAAATATATATTTATTAACTAAAGCAACTAAGGAAAATATACAATGGTGTGTGTAATCAGTAATCAGTAGTGTAAGTGAATGTTTTGCATGCATGAATGTGATAATGCAGGGTGTTGAAAGGTGCCAAAGCAAACAAACAAAAGGCCACCAAGAACCACAACACAATCTAAAAAGGTGTCTGCATGGAGAGAGTCTCTTCCATGAATGTGGAAGAGGTATATTTATCCTGGGAGACACATGGCCCAGGTGTTTCCCATGAAGCTGACGACCCTCCCAACTCCACCCACCGGCATCCTAATAAGGAAACAAGAACAAAGACAGAATACGGCAGACAGAGTGGGAGGGTCGTCACAGTGACTCTCATCACATTGCCACACACACCAAATCACTATTGACTAATCTGGTTAATATGATAATTTTTTACTCAAAACTGTCTCTCTCACTTTCTTTACGTAAGCCATACCTTAATAGGGTTATTTACTGTCTGTGCCATATTCACATTAGTCACAGCTGCTGTTAGAAGTGTTCTTATAAGGTTGTTTTATCGATTTGTTTTATGTTTTTGTTGTCTCCGTGTCTGTTTTTCAGTGTTTAGATACATGAACGTTTCTGCTCTTCTTGTAGTATTTATTTTGCACTTCTCCAAACCTCCCTGTGATTCCAAAACAACCAATAAAACATTCATTCATTGTAAAAAGAAAAAAAAACAATGTAGCCTATTGTGTGAAAATATTTTAAACTGTCATGTCAATCTCATGGATTGTCAGTCCTTGGTTTGCATCTGTAGCTGTGTTGATGATTTTGAGTGGTTATTCTCCAGCTCCATCCCTCAGTTTGTGGCTGGGCTTGTTGGGCTAAAATTCAAACTTCCAGAATGTGGCACCATCTACTGTGTACTTATTAAACACACCAGAAATAAGAGTGAGAGTAGAACAGTAGAGTTCTCACCTCTTACATTAAGCAAGATTACTGGGACTGGCTCAGTGCATAACCTATAGACTATAAAGGCCAATTTAATATTGATCCGAACATGTGTTCCGGAGGCTCTGTTCTGAGGGCGAGGCGCAATTGTAGTGCCTCCCGGCGCTTGCGGAGGCAAAATCAAGCTCTGTCAAGCAATGCTGTGCGCCTCCAAAATGTTGTCACAATTCGGAGGGCTCCGTATAGCTCGGCATTGACATGATTGGTTGACGTTAGGTGGGGGCGGTACATCCTGTATAAACACAAACGCACTGCCTTGACAACAAACATGGATAACTTTGACGACAGGCTATCAGAACAAGTGCACAAATAAAAAACATATGTATGATACCTTGTGTTGGGATTTCAAAGACCCGAATGAGTGAACTCCTGGAAGGAGATCTGGGAGGTAATGGGCATAGATGTGGTAAAGAGGTAAATGGAATGCAGAACGCACTCAGAAGGAAGCTGTTTTGGCGCACATTCAACAAATCTAACAAAGTGGATATTTGTTAAATCTGTCATGATTGATGTATTGTAACAGGCCCACAATGTGTTACTAAAATCAGATTTGGATATAATTGGCTGTTTTCGCTGTAGGTTTAGAAAAATATATCTAAATTCTAACTCCCATAGGTATAAACTGGTCGCATTTTTTTTTTTTTTTACCTTTATTTAACCAGGCAAGTCAGTTAAGAACAAATTCTTATTTTCAATGACGGCCTGGGAACAGTGGGTTAACTGCCTGTTCAAGGGCAGAACGACAGATTTTGTACCTTGTCAGCTCGGGGATTTGAACTTGCAACCTTTCGGTTACTAGTCCAATGCTCTAACCACTAGGCTACACTGCCGCATCATGCTAGCATACAGACATCGGTGGTGGTAGTCAAAGTAGTTTCTAACTAATGCATTTGATTGATGACGATGACAGGAACATGTGTTAGGGTTGACATTCATATAAGTATTATACTTCGAGTTTTACCTCAACATAGTGTAAAATACACAAACAATAGCTAACTGTACCCTAATTTAGCTGGGGGGCAATGGGGAGATTCGGGATGGAGATGCTGGTGGAAAACAGTGCAGCCTTTTTACTTCATACCTTCTTGGCTGAGCTCTTATGTCAAGCACCAGGAAACGGACTCCAACATCTCAGAAGAGGTAAGGTCTTTTCGTTTAGCCAATTGCTTGTACTGTGCCGGTCAAAAGTCTGGACACACCTACTCATTCAAGGGTTTTTCTTTATTTTTACTATTTTCTACATTGTAGAATAATTGTGAAGACATCAAAACTATGAAATAACACATATGGAATCATATAGTAACCAAAAAAGTGTTAGAAGAATCTCAAATATATTTAGATTTGTTTAAGTAGCCACCCTTTGCCTTGATGACAGCTTTGCACTCTCTTGGCATTCTCTCAACCAGCTTCATGAGGTAGTCACCTGGATTGCATTTCAATTAACAGGTATGCCTTGTTAAGTTGATTTGTGGAATTGATTTCCTTAATGCGTTCAGTTGTGTTGTGACATGGTAGGGGTGGTATACAGATTATAGCCCTATTTGGTAAAAGACCAAGTCCCTATTATGGCAAGAACAGCTCAAATAAGCAAAGAGAAAGGACGGTCCATCTGTCAATACAGAACATTTCAAGAATGTTGAACGTTTCTTCAAGTGCAGTCACAAAAAACATCAAGCGCTATGATGAAACAGGCTCTCATGAGGACCACCACAGGAAAGGAAGACCCAGAGTTCCCTCTGCTGCAGAGGATACGTTCATTAGAATTAACTGCACCTTAAATTGCAGCCCAAATAAATGCTTCACAGAGTTCAAGTAACAGACACATCTCAACATCAACTGTTCAGAGGAGACTGTGTGAATCAGGCCTTCATGGTCACGCAAAGAAACCACTACTAAAGGACACCAATAATCAGAAGAGACTTGCTTGGGACAAGAAACACAAGCAATGGACATTAGACCGGTGAAAAACTGTCCTTTGGTCTGATGAGTCCAAATTTGAGATTTTTGCTTCCAACCGCCATGTCTTTGTGAGACAGAGAGTAGGTAAACAGATGATCTCTGCATGTGTGGTTTCCACTGTGAAGCATGGAGGAGGAGGTGTGAGGGTGCTTTGCTGGTGACACTGTGATTTATTTAGAATTCAAGGCACACTTAACCAGTATGGATACCACAGCATTCTGCAGGGATACGCCATCCCATCTGGTTTGCGCGTAGTGGGACTCTCCATTTGTTTTTCAACAGGACAATGACCCAACACACCTCCAGGCTGTGTAAGGGCTATTTGACCAAGAAGGAGAGTGATGGAGTGCTGCATCACATGGCCTGGCCTCCACATTCACCTGACCTCAACCCAATTGAGATGGTTTGGGATGAGTTGGACCGCAGAGTGAAGGAAAAGCAGCCAACAAGTGCTCAGCATATGTGGGAACTCCTTCAAGACTGTTGGACAAGCAGTCCAGGTAAGCTGGTTGAGAGAAGGCCAAGAGTGTGCAAAGCTGTCATCAAGGCAAAGGGTGGCTACTTTGAAAAATCTAAAATATTAAATATGTTTAGAATTATTTAACACTTTTTATGGTTACTACATGATTCCATTGTGTTATTTCATATTTTTGATGTCTTCATTATTATTCTACAATGTATAAACTAGTCAAAATAAAGACTCTTAAATGAGTAGGTGTGTCCAAACTGTTGACTGGTACTGTAATTAGCTGGATGGCTATAGAGTTTAGCCCAGAATCACTATTAGTGGTGCGATGCAGAAATGTATTGGATGCGTATTACAGCTCCCCGAATCGCACAAAGTATGAATATTCTGACTTCTGCAGAGACAGCACTGCAGTAAATGCTGTATGGAATGCAAATGTTAGATTGACCATGCAGAGCCTTTAAGAATCAACCATCTGTTCACTAATCACTCTCTCTAAAAGCACATTTTAGCTTGATTCGAAAATGTGGTCCAGAGAGGATGTGACGCAATTGCAAAGCCTCTGGAGGTTCAGAGGTCAAATCAAGCTCCATACCACATCGCTGTGTTCTTTCCAAATTGTGTAACAATGCGGAAGCTCCGTATAGCGCAGTGTATCTCATTGACATGATTGGTTGACAGTAGGTGTGGGCGGGAAGTCCTGTAGAAACACAAACTCACTTCCTTAACAACAGCTCTGCTACGCAAAGCGCAAGAGGTATGAATGCCCTGACTTCTGCAGAGGCCGCATCGCAGTAAATCTGTATGGCCACTGCAGATATCAGATCAATATCCCAGTAAATCTGTATGGCCACTGCAGACATGGCATTGACCATGCAGAGCCTTTAAGTAGTGTTTATGTAGCTCTGTCTCAATGTGTTAAACCAGAGGATACTTACAGTAACAGACAGAATATGACTTGTATTGTTTTTGTAACAGATTTTTACTTCTGTTGAAAAGATTCATAATTGAAAAAGGTAGGGGACACATTAATATTACTGAGGTGTGCAGCAGGGAAACAGGCAAGGGACACCATGAAACAGTTAAGTCATTTAATAGACTGGCCCTGCATTCACAGAAGTACATAGAATACATACATTAATTTTTTTGGGGGGGGAAATGCAGTTCTAATAAATCTGAATATAAATCACATATTGTTCTTTTGTTTGTTTTATTATCAATATGTATAATAATATGTGTATAAAACATACAATATGTTACAAATTTGAAATTTTCTAAAGTTACAGTTTGAATATAGAGGCAGTTTTACAACAGTACACTGACACCTGGTGGAAAAGTTTATGACTTTGATATCAGGTGATCTCCACAGAAACATGCTTTGTTCTATCAGAAAGCAACAACAGAACAGCTATAATTATTTTGAAACATGTATTTAACAATTGTATTTCCATAACAGATGTGCAGCCTGCAGACAGTATGTGTTGATATATACAACCACCACAGAAGATCTACAGTAAAGGAGAGGCTGATGTATGGCAAGTCAGACAGGAAAAAAATAGGCAGACTTTCAAAGGGCCTTTTCATACCTTGCACAGTAAATGTATATCTACCACTCCACTGTATAAGCTGTATGCTACAAAAATGTGTCTAATACCATGTCATCATTGGTCAACAGTGCAAGAGGATCAGGGTCAGGGGTTAAGCAGCTGGAGAGTTGAGTAAAGCCCATTGGTTTTCCTTGTGAATGTGCTGTAGGGCTCAATGTCCCGTTGCTCCTCCTACAAAGACATAAACCATATGTCACCGCATTACACTGTAATGTCATATGGGACTGCAACCTGTTCTCAGAGCATTTCGTATAAAACATCAAATATGTTACAAATTTGAAATGTATATGTTATGAATTGTAGCTAAATGGCTAATGGTAGCTAGCTGGCTAATGTTAGCTAGACCAGCGTTTAGGGTTAAATATAGGAGTTATGGTTAATGTTAGGGTTAGTTAAAAGGGTTAGGGTTGGAGTTAGGGGAAGGGTTAGCTAACATGCTACATAGTTGCAAAGTAGCTGAAAAGTTGCTAAAATGCTAAAGTTGTCTGTGAGGAGATTTGAACTCACAACCTTTGGGTTGCTGATGTTCACATTATACGCATGTTATACGACCACCCATCCAACCAACCAGCCTACTTTTGTTTTTGCCAAAACTAACCATCTGTTTTATGTAACCATACCAAACATAGCGTACTAAGTTGAGTGTCCCGGGTTACATTTACTATGTTACGTCTAGTCTATGAGACCAGGCTGGGGGCTGTGGAAAATTCTAATAAATTGGCAGATTTAATTCCCAGGACATTAGCTAACATTCCCATTAAAGGAAATATTCACCCATTTTGAATGTTATATTGTTTTTGTATATCTCTGAGTGATCAGAGATCATTTCATGTTTTCATGTGTGTCTGAATTATTGCGGTTCATGCAGGTAGAACTTCGGCCAGTATGATGTAGCATTGTGTTAATGTGTCTCTCGCTACACTGGAAGTTAATATGACTTTTAGATCGTGAAAACATCTATCATACGTGTCAGAATCTAATACTGGCCGATGTCATAACGCGGAAGGTAGTCTTCTCTCGAATACGCCAATGATGATCTTTTTGCGATATTCCTACCTCGAGAAATCTGTTAAATTACAGAGGGTCTAACACATTTCTCCTATTTGGCTGCATCTTCAGTCCAGGGTGCATTGCACGGTGTCGTTGTGAATGTCAGACTCCACTCTGTGAGGCACATCGATCTGCAGGTTAAACATGGCGAGATTGTAGACTCCTAAATTGATAGTGCAGTTTGTTTAGGCTACTATGCTGATTGTGTCTTTGCTATTATTGTGTGTAGCTACGTTTGCCAGCTAGCTAGCCAGTCAGCTCATAATAGCGACAGCATTGCATTGTGGATTTTGTAGTTAACAGATTTTCACATGAAACGCCAAAATGAAAAATATAGTGTTATTTCATTTAGTAAATTATGGGAATGAGTGATTTTTCCTTTAAATTCTAGTTAGGGTTAATTAGACATTTTGGGACAATCTAATTAATGTTCTAGGAACGTTCACAGAACCAATTTTGGTTTGTTGGGTAGTCTCTGAAGATGCCTTCTTATGACTAACATGCACCAGCTAGCAATAACAGGTGTAAACAAATAACAAAAAAACATAAATAGTGTTGTTGTGGCACCTCCTTGACGTTTCCAGACACTTGTAGCTGTGTTCTGTTGAGCAATACATAAGAAGACTGAATTAACATAGCACAAAATTAAACATGTTTTACACAGCACATTTGTGGAGATTTTTTTTCTCTCTCACCACTCTCACTTTTGACAGGAAGTGAGAAGTGAAAAGCCACAGCAGTGTTGTGATTAGACACTAGTGACCCAACTCAATTCAATACTTATTTTCCACCATAATTTGCAAATAAATTCATAAAAAATCCTACAATGTGATTTTCTGGATTTTTTTTCTCTCATTTTGTCTGACATAGTTGAAGTGTACCTATGATGGAAATTACAGGTCTCTCTCATCTTTTTAAGTGGGAGAACTTGCACAATTGGTGGCTGACTAAATACTTTTTTGCCCCACTGTATGTAAACTTCCGACTTTAACTGTATTTGAGAATGCACCATTCTTACTAAGTAATTATTAAAATACAAAAAGGCTGACAAACACTCATTACAGCAACTCTTTTACCAAGCTATTAGTATTATCTGACCTGAGATGAATTTTCCTCATGATTACGCCACCAAACACCAGGACAGCTACACATGCTGCAACGCCTGTTATCATCCCCAAATAGAAGAGACTGTTGTCTGTGGCCTGTTGCACTTGGGCTCCTGAGAAAGGGGAAATATATATGATGATCTTGTATGTTTCTCTTCCACCATCTTGTTCATTTACATTAAGGCATCGTGTTGTTGACATTCTCCATTTTAAGACAGTATTACATGCACTGATGAGAAAATCTAATATTGTGACTATAGAGATTCTCTCAGCTCTGTCAGATGTAACTTTATGACAGATGTTACAAAACAAAACAACAAAACAAAGGTAAGCCAAATACAGTTGAAGTCAGAAGTTTACATACACTTAGGTTGGAGTCATTGAAACTCGTTTTTCAACCACTCCACACATTTTTTATTAACAAACTATAGGTTTGGCAAGTCGGTTAGGACATCTACTTTGTGCATGACACAAGTAATTTTTCCAACAATTGTTTACAGACAGATTATTTCACTTATAATTCACTATCACAATTCCAGTGGGTCAGAAGTTTACATACACTAAGTTGACTGTGCCTTTTAAACAGCTTGGAAAATTCCAGAAAATGATGTCATGGCTTTAGAAGCTTCTGATAAGCTAATTGACATAATTTGAGACAATTGGAGGTGTATCTGTGAATGTATTTCAAGGCCTAGCTTCAAACTCAGTGATTCTTTGCTTGACATCATGGGAAAATCAAAAGAAATCAGCCAAGACCTGAGAAGAAAAAATGGTAGACCTCCACAAGTCTGGTTCATCCTTGGGAGCAATTTCCAAACACCTGAAGGTACCAGGCTCATCTGTACAAACAATAGTATGCAAGTATAAACACCATGGGACCACGCAGCCGTCATACCGCTCAGGAAGGAGACGCATTCTGTCTCCTAGAGATGAACGTACTTTGGTGCGAAAAGTGAAAATCAATCTCAGAACAACACAAGGACCTTGTGAAGATGCTGGAGGAAACAGGTACAAAAGTATCTATATCCACAGTAAAACGAGTCCTATATCGACATAACCCGAAAGGCCGCTCAGCAAGGAAGAAGCCACTGCTCCAAAACCGCCATAAAAAAGCCAGACTACGGTTTGCAACTGCACATGGAGACAAAGATCGTACATTTTAGAGAAATGTCCTCTGGTCTAATGAAACAAAAATAGAACTGTTTGGCCATAGTGACCGTCGTTATGTTTGGAGGAAAAAGGGGAAGCTTGCAAGCCAAAGAACACCATCCCAACCGCGAAGCACGGGGGTGGCAGCATCCTCTTTTGGGGGTGCTTTGCTGCAGGAGGGACTGCTGCACTTCACAAAATAGATGGCATCATGAGGGAAAGAAAATTATGTGGATATATTGAAGTAACATCTCAAGACATCAGTCAGGAAGTTAAAGCTTGGTCACAAATGGGTCTTCTAAATGGACAATGACCCCAAGCATACTTCCAAAGTTGTGGCAAAATGGCACCTCTCTGGGATATGTGGGAAGGTAGTTTCCCACCTCGCCAACAGCCAGTGAAATTGCATGGCGCCAAATTCAAAACAACAGAAATCCGATAATTAAATTCCTCAAACATACAAGTATTTTACACCATTTTAAAGATAAACTTCTTGTAAACCCAGCCACAGGGTCCGATTTCAAATAGGCTTTACGGCGAAAGCACACCAAACGATTATGTTAGGTCAGCACCTAGTCACAGAAAACCAAGCAGCCATTTTCCAGCCAAGGAGAGGGCTAACAAAATTCAGAAATAGCGATTACATGAATCACTAACCTTTGATGATCTTCATCAGATGGCACTCACAGGACTTCATGTTACACAATAAATGTGTGTTTTGTTCGATAACGTTAATCTTTGTCGAAAAATCTCATTTGAAATTGGTGTGTTATGATCAGAAATGCATTGTCTCAAACAAACATCCGGTGAAAGTGCAGAGAGCCACATCAAATTACAGAAATACTCATAATAAACTTTGATAAAAGACACAAGTGTTATGCATGGAAATATAAACTTCTCCTTAATGCAACCGCTATGTCAGATTTCAAAAACACCTTGCGATTATGTTAGGTCAGCGCTAGTCACAGAAAAACATCCAGCCATTTTCCAAAGAAGGAGAGGTGTCAGAAATAGCGTTATAAATTTTCACTTACCTTTGATGATCTTGATCGGAATGCACTCCCAGGAATCCCAGTTCCACAATAAGTGTTTGTTTTGTTCGATAAAGTCCATAATTTATGTCCAAATACCTCCTTTTTGTTTGCACGTTTAGCCCAGTAATCCAAATGCATAATGCGTGATCACTTGTTCAGACGAAATGTCAAAAAAAGTATATTACAGTTCGTAGAAACATGTCAAACGATGTATAGAATCAATCTTTAGGATGTTTTTATCATAAATCTTCAATAATGTTCCAACCGGAGAATTCCTTTGTCTTTAGAGATGCAGTGGAACGCAGCTACCTCTCACGGGCGGGCGCGGGATCCGCTCATGGCACTCTGCCAGACCTCTGGCTCAAACAGCTCTCATTCTCTCCTCCTTCACAGTATAAGCCTGAAACAAGGTTATAAAGACTGTTGACATCTAGTGGAAGCTTTAGGAAGTGCAATATGACCACATAGACACTGTATATTCGATAGACGATGACTTGAAAAACTGCAAACCTCAGATTTCCCACTTCCTGGTTGGATTTTTTTCTCAGGTTTTTGCCTGCCATATGAGTTCTGTTATACTCACAGACATCATTCAACTTCAGAGTGTTTTCTATCCAAATCCAAAGCATATTCTAGCTTTTGGGCCTGAGTAGCAAGCAGTTTACTCTGGGCACCTTATTATCCAAGATACTCAATACTGCCCCCCAGTCCCAAAGAAGTTAAGGACAACAAAGTCAAGGTATTGAAGTGGCCATCATAAAGCCCTGACCTCAATCCCATAGAAAATCTGAGGGCAGAACTGAAAAAGCGTGTGCGAGCAAGGAGGCCTACAAACCTGACTCAGTTACACCAGCTCTGTCAGGAGGAATGGGCCAAAATTCACCCAACTTAATTGTGGGAAGCTTGTAGAAGGCTACCCGAAACGTTTGACCCAAGTTAAACAATTTAAAGGCAATGCTACCAAATACTAATTAAGTGTATATAAACTTCTGACCCACTGGGAATGTGATGAAAGAAATAAAAGCTGAAATAAATCATTCTCTCTACTATTATTCTGACATTTCACATTCTTAAAATAAAGTGGTGATCCTAACTGACCTAAAACATGGAATTTTTACTAGGATTAAATGTCAGGAATTGTGAAAAACTGAATTTAAATGTATTTGGCTTAGGTATATGTAAACTTCCGACCTAAACTGTACATATTACATATTGAAGGTACTTTTGCACATTACATACACTACCATTCAAAAGTTTGGGGTTTTTGTCAATTTTTTTGTCCATTAAAATAACATCAAATTGATCAGAAATATAGTGAAGACTTTGTTAATGTTGTAAATGACTATTGTAGCTGGAAACAGCAGATTTGTTATGGAACATCTATGTAGGCGTACAGAGGCACATTATCAGCCACCAATCACTCCTGTGTTCCAATGGCACGTTGTGTTAGCTAATCAAAGTTTATCATTTTAAATGGCCAATTGATCATTAGAAAACCTTTTGCAATTATGTTAGCACAGCTGAAAACTGTTGTCCTGATTTTAAAGAAACTGGCCTTCTTTAGACTAGTTTAGTATCTGGAGCATAAGCATTTGTGGGTTCGATTACAGGCTCAAAATAGCCAGATACAAAGAACTTTCTTCTGAAACTCGTCAGTCTATTCTTGTTCTGAGAAACTAAGGCTATTCCATGCGAGAAATTGCCAGGAAACTGAAGATCTCGTCCAACACTGTGTACTACTCCCTTCACAGAACAGCGCAAACTGGCACTAACCAGAATAGAAAGAGTGGGAGGCCACGGTGCATAATTGAGCAAGAGGACAAGTACATTAGTGTCTAGTTTGAGAAACAGACACCTCACAAGTCCTCAACTGGCAGCTTCATTAAATAGTACCCGCAAAACACCAGCCTCAACGTCAACAGTGAAGAGGCGACTCTGGGATGCTGGCAGAGTTGCAAAGAAAAAGCCATATCTCAGACTGGCCAATAAAAAGAAAAGATTAAGATGGGCAAAAGAACACAGACACTGGACAGAGGAAGATTGGAAAAAAGTGTAATGGACAGACAAATCTACGTTTCAGGTGTTCAGATCACAAAGAAAAACATTTGTTAGATGCAGAAAAAATGAAAATATGCTGAAGGAGTGTTTGACGCCATCTGTCAAGCATGGTGGAGGCAATGTGATGGTGTGGGGGTGCTTTGGTGGTGGTAAAGTGGGAGATTTGTACAGGGTGAAAGGGATCTTGAAGAAGGAAGGCTATCACTCCATTTTGCAATACCATGCCATACCCTGTGGATGGCACTTAATTGGAGCCAATTTCCTGCTACAACAGGACAATGACCCAAAGCACAGCTCCAAACTATGCAATAACTATTTAGGGAAGAAGCAGTCAGCTGGTATTCCTTCTATAATGGAGTGGCCAGCACAGTCACCGGATCTCAACCCTATTGAGCTGTTGTGGGAGCAGCTTGACCGTATGGTACGTAAGAAGTGCCCATCAAGCCAATCCAACTTGTGGGAGATGCTTCAGGAAGCATGGGGTGAAATCTTGATTTCCTCAACAAATTGACAACTAGAATGCCAAAAGGTCTGCAAGGCTGTAATTGCTGCAATTGGAGGATTCTTTGACAAAAGCAAAGCTTGAAGGACACAATTATTATTTCAATTAAAAATCATTATTTATAACCTTATCAACGTCTTGACTATATTTCCTATTCATTTGCAACTCATTTCATGTATGTTTTCATGGAAAACAAGGACATTTCTAAGTGACCCCAAACGTTTGAACGGTAGTGTACATTCCACTAAATATGTGGTGATTAGACATTGTGCTGGGGTTCATTTTTTATTATTGTGAACAATCCCATCAGACCAAACACTTACCATTGACAGAAATATGTATGTCTATATAATCCCGTCCCCCATTATATCCACACTGACAGGTGTAGTTGCCTTCATCAGATGGTTGTATGTTGGTGATGTGTAGACACACTCTGTCATTCTCTATCTGTAGTGTGACTCTGGGGTCACAAGAGCTGTTGGTATGATTTGTCTCAACGTCGTGTGAAACTCTACACTCGTGACCTCCACTTATAACTCTATTTTTGTGACATACTACAGTACTGATGTCAGTGAGGGTTTGCTTTGGGCAGAAAAGAGTGGCATCTGCTCCTCTGGTCTCCAATATTTTATTTTGAGTCACTGTAAACAGGAAAGGACATGAACCTTGAGTGTTTTTTCATAAGAAAATATTAAGTAGTGAAGTAAAAAAACATTTTACAATAAAACGGCATTTGAATAAAATAATAATAAATAGACATTTCAGAATGTTAATGAAATATAAATATAGAACTAAACTCCTATTGTTAATGGAATAATGGAAATGCGTCACAAATGCAACATCTGAGGACTGGTGCTCTTTTCTTTTTTCCATGTTGCATAATGATGTGTGTGTCAGAGAAAAAGACAAATATCCCTCTTACCTTCAACAGCTGAGCATTGACCCAGCAGCAGCAAAAGCAGAGAAAGCCTGAATATATTTCCACACATACTGACCAACTGCATAACCAAATGTTACTCCAATATTTTCTGTTCAGACTGACAGCAGAACAAAAGTCAAACTAAAGCAAAGTCCTTTTGACTGGTTTGACCCAGTTACATGATCTGATGCTATCTGAGAGGAGGAAGTGGTGCTGTGTAAATGTATTCTAGCTTCTATGTGTGACTTTCACAATGACAATACTTCTCTTGGGCTGTGTCTAGGGGCTATGCAGTGCAACCACCACGTACTGCATAACAATAAATACACATGTCAAGAGGTCCACTTCCTGCTCTATCAACAATGATAGATTCTGACAGCACCCCAAGACTGAGGGGGGTATATCAAGTAATTGATGGTTAGAACTGGTCCTCCAGGTTAATAACAGGAAATTAGCCAAGTGCTATGTTTCTATTTCTGATATATTATTATAATCATTCAATTAAATTATTACTGGGGGAAAATGTGTACGCATAGCATGCGCCAAGTTTACTAATCTCTTTTTGTAGGTACGCAGTCTTTTCAGAAATGGCACACGCATATATTTAGTGTAACATACTATGGCACTGCTGAGTGCTGATGTTTATTGTGCTGATCAAATGGACATCTTGTACTAGCATCACATGTAGGCTATCTACAGCACACTAAAGGTCTCACTTCTGAAGATAATGTTACATAGTCATCTGCACATCCCCCCATTTGATCTCACTTCTCAGAGCTTCAAAACAGACCAAATATGGTAGGTGTGAAAGCTAACCTAGACCTGTGTCGAGTTGATGTGCTCCTTTTGGCCCATTTCAGCCACATACTTTAGTGGTGGCCATTCGTCTTGTGTCCCTCCAGGATGTAACAGTCTGAAGCTGAACGATGATGTATAAGACTGTTGATGATGTATATGACTGTTGGTTCACAGTCCATAAAATGTGCCTCCTCGTAATGGCTTGTTGCTTTTGGTGACTAATAACAAGCTGAAAAATGGCATATCCAGTATCATAACATTATATAAAGTAACCTCAGTTACTTTAGTCTTATCTGTGCACCCACCATTACTCGGCTCCATCTCTGAGGACTGGAGAGGGCTGGAAAGGAAGCCTGGGTGACTTCTATTGAAGTCTTTATCATACCAGACTGTTATTCAAATGACCATTTCCTATTTTACTGGCCTGAATCTGCTTGGTGGCTGGGAGGTGTAGTAGGTTGACAGTGGAGCTGACCTGTTAGCAGTGATTGCCCTTCATCAAGGAGATGCAGCAGGCAACTAGCAGGCAGCTGAGGCAGCTGAGCCAGAACTTGACCAAGGATGCTGGGTATTTGGGTGGGCAGCTAGCACAGAGACCGAACTGATCAGTCTGCACTGCAGCATAAACTGGGGAGATAGATGCTGGGTAACCAAGGAGTGGTCAATAATAAGTTAATAAAATAAAAAATCATCCTAATATATGTAATCTTGTCAAATAAGTCAAATAGGTTTATCAAGAATGGCTAGCTTATTTCAGAGCATTTGTGGTTGTTTCCTCAACAATCTCTGGCCACGAAACAGCCAACAATGTTGTTTTACCTCCTGGACAGCAGAGGGCAATACCACGTTCTCCTCCCTTCAAATTGTCAATTGTTAGATTCTACATCGGTGGTCTTTACTAAATCTGTCAGAGGTCTCCCGTGTGCTTTACACCGGGTACAGAGTTTAACAGTCCAGTTAAACATTTATGCAGGTAAGTACCATAAATTATGATTTGGTTGTTGGCATATTAGTAACGTTAAAGTGTAGCTAGCTCAGAGCAGTCTGGTTTGACTTTTGTAAGCTTTGTTTGCCGTGTCTACTGCACAAGTTAGCTATCTATTCGGTTTTGCTTGATAACAATGTCTGTGTTTGATGGCTAGCTAACGTTACCTAGCAAGCAACGATGAGCCTACTGTCTATTCTGCAGTCAGCTTAACGTCTATTCTGTTTTTGGACTAATCATACAGTCTATGACAATGTTATAACACGGACTTTTGCTGAATTGTATTTTGCTTGCTGCTCAGAAACGTTAATCTCTTTCTGTTTCGCTTGCCAATGCAACGCTGTGTCGTTCATGGCGTGTAACGTTATCCTTCTGCTTTCACTAGTCACTGATCATGAAAAGTTCAAAGGAAGCTGTGCAGACTGCTGCCAAGGAGTTCCTGCAGTTCGTGAACAAAGGAGTGTCTCCATACCACGGTAAGAAACAAGTCATGTCACGGCACAATATAGGGACAAAGAGAAATACTGTAAATCCAGTGTCAACACTAAATACATTTTTGATCAAGAGCATGGAACATTGGGAGACTGACTTGACTACCTTCCATGGACATTGAGATGAGATAGATATCTTGCAGGCGGATGTCCTCTTTCTGAGCCTGTACTGATGCCAGTTTTATTGTGCAGCCTACCTTTGCACTCTGATCCATGTACAGTCCATTCACACTATCCTTGGCCTAGATTCCTCCTGAGATCTCTCAAAGCCATTCTATTATCCAGGGGTGCAACTTTGGTTTCAGAAGTGGGGGTGGGGGGGGGGGGGGGTGTAACTTTTTCTTTTGTTGTATTTTTTTAATCAAGTCTGATAAACACTCAACAGCCTACCCGGCCGCCCAGAGGTGTCTGCATTGTCCTTAAGCATACCATTGCCTCATTTTGTATCACATTCCAATTCTAAAACTGAGGGGGACAAAAATGCCATATCAGAATGTGGGGGGACATGCCCGTCCCCAATGAATATTGCACCCCTGCTGTTATCAGTCAATTAATTGATATGTCCCCTGGTTTCACAGGCTGTAACTCATAAAAGGAATGAGGTGGCTTGAAGTTAATGTCCTGCACTTTTCACTCTGTCCTGTTTGTGAGCAGTGGTTGAGGAGTGTAAGTCCCGTCTGCTGGGGGCTGGCTTTACTGAGCTGAAGGAGACTGAGCAGTGGAACATCAAGCCTGCCAGTAAGGTCAGTCAGTACATGGAGGTTCCAGTCTCACACTGATCTACACAGCTTTATAGGGCTTCATCATATAGGGATCAGACCTGGGTTCAAATAGTATTTGTTGTGAGCGGACCAAGTAATTGGGCGTCACTCTAAAGCGGGTAGGTTTCTTGATTGAACACAGTTCTCTATTGAGGGCATTTGGTCAACACAAACACTCCAACACAATCAATGAAAATCTCTCAAGGAAAAACATACATCTTCTTCTCCAGATGAAACAGGAACACAATAGGATTATCTTTAAACTACAACAATTGTCACCGTCTTAGTGGTTCTTCATGGATAGCTCCTCTGTCTCGGTGGCCATCTTCCAGAGATAGTTTCTCCCCCCCCCCCCCCCCCCCCTCCCTCTCTCTGCTGGTTCCATACTCTCTCTTATAGGGGAAGGAGAATATGTCATTAGTACTGTCAGCTGTGCTTAATTGCCTTTGGTTACCTTGTCTCCCATGCCTTGTTGGGCTACTATCCGTGAGCCCAGCCTGCCCTCTGGTGGTCCTTCCACATTGTTTTCTTTCAAACTGTGCTTGATTGAGAACTAACTACTCCTCTTCCCTCAACAGTACTTTGTAACCCGTAACTACTCCTCCATTATCGCTTTTGCTGTGGGTGGACATTTCCAGCCAGGCAATGGCTTCACTATGATTGGAGCACACACAGACAGCCCCTGTCTGAGGGTAAGGATGAAATTCTACACTTGGGACACGCTGGGAAAATGACTGGGCCGTGTTCATTAGGGACTAAATGTTTTGAAACAGGTAATGTCTGAACATGTCCATTTTAAGAACAAATATTTGATGGTGTACCCTACTGAACACGACCCAGGGCTAACACCGCCAACCACTGGGGATAGTAGGTCATACTTGTATTTGGTCGCTAACTTGACACCCTTCTCTCTCTGTGTGGTTGATTCAGATTAAGCCACGGTCCAAGAAGACCAAACAGGGCTGTCTGCAGGTCGGGGTGGAGTGCTACGGAGGAGGAATCTGGAACACCTGGTTTGACCGGGATCTGACCATCGCCGGTCGTGTTATGGTCAAGGTATGGCAATGTAACCCTACCCATCTAACCCTTCATTCACAACTGAAACATTAAGGTTGGCCCATTCTTAGGTTTCTGAACTTTCATGAACTATGTGTTGAAGTGTGTCTGGAGAATGGAGGTGTGTTTGTGAGAGGACCTTACATGGGAGTTGTTGTGTTATTGTGTTGCAGACTGGAGGCAAGCTGGTCCATCGTCTGGTTTACGTGCCCCGGCCGATCATGAGGATCCCCCACCTGGCCATCCACCTCCAGAGGGACATCAACGACTCCTTCGGCCCCAACAAGGAGAACCACCTGTAAGTCCCAGGTTGCATGTCAGAAGTCTTAACTGGCTTCCTCTCCTCCATCTACACTGATCTGACGACAGGACAGGTGAAGGCAGTATGGCTGGAATTTGCTGTCACCTGTTCTGTTCTTTCACATCAGTGCAGTTGAAGGGGAGGAGACCACTATAGACTATTGAGATACACCCCTCAAGGGACCAGGAGAACAAACATGAATTGGACAGGAAAATAAGTGTTTAGTAACTGTGTGTGTGACAGAGTGCCCATCCTAGCCACTGCTGTACAGGAGGAGTTGGAGACTGGCTGCTGTTCCACTGGGGATGCCTGCGATGCCACCACTTTTGTAAGACTCTTAACTATCCATATCTCTCACTGTACGCTCTACAGTACTAGATAGTTATACACAGTCCAGTGTACCACACACACTAATCAATCACTTGCCTTACACAACTTCAGTAGGCCTTTAGTACATTTCTCCATCTCTCTCACTCGTCCAGGCAGAGAAGCACCACCCAGCCCTGGTCAAGGTGCTGTGTTCAGAGCTGGACGTTCAGCCTGAGGCCCTGCTGGACTTTGAGCTGTGTCTGGCTGACACTCAGCCAGGGGTGAGTCTCCTCTCCTCAACACCTCCTCCCCCTCTGTTGTTAATGACATAGATAACAGATTACTGACGTGTGTCTGTGTCTGGCTGACACTCAGCCAGGGGTGAGTCTCCTCTCCTCAATACCTCCTCCCCCTCTGTTGGTAATGACATCGATAACAGATTACTGACGTGTGTCTGTGTGTGTCTGCTGCATAGGCAATTGGTGGTGTGTTTGAAGAGTTCATCTACTCCCCCCGTCTGGACAACCTCCACAGCTGCTACTGTGCCCTACAGGTGAGTCTCCTCTGTTCCAACTCAACACTCCACCTCCAGACACTAACACCAGCCACCTCAACAACCGGTCTCCTTCTCAAAGTACAGCTCTGAGAGTAGGAAGCTCACATCTTTTCCTCCGGTGTGTTTGAGAGGGACGAGAGGAATCGGAACATGACTACCACCATAATGTGAACGTCCTCTTTAAGCTTACCATTTATTCTCCTAACCTCTACTTCCTCTTTAACCTTAATTCCCCTAACCTTTACCCTCTTTTCCTCTGTCTACTAGGCTCTGATGGACTCCTGCATCTCTGGAGACTCTTTGGCCACAGACCCCAACATCAGGATGGTGACTCTGTTTGACAATGAAGAGGTCGGTCCCCCAGTCCTGTGTTGGCTAAATTCATTCTGTGTAGAGCTAGGGCTTCTCCTTCACTGGCATATAGCTATGAACTATAACTAGGGCCCAGGGTTTTCTGGTGATCAGGAAAACCCCCTGGGGACATATTCACAAAGTATCTCTGATAAGGAGTGCTGATATAGGATCAGGTTGCCCCTCTGATTTAATTATAATTAAAAATGTACAACTGATCCTAGATCAGCACTCCTACTCTGAGATGTTTTGTCAATATGGCCTCTGTATATCTAACTCGGGGCTCTCCAACTCTGTTCCTGGAGAGAGACCCTCCTGTAGGTTTAGACTCCAACCCCAGTTGTAAAATGACTGATTTAGCCTATCACCCAGCTAATTAATAGAATCCGGTGCTCTAAATTTGGGTTTGAGTGTGAACCTACAGGAGGGTAGCTCTCCAGGAACAGGGTTGGAGTCTAAACCTACAGGAGGGTAGCTCTCCAGAAACAGGGTTGGAGTATAAACCTACAGGAGGGAACTGGTTTGCGAACCCTAACCTAACACTTAACACTTCCCCCTATGGCCTGTAGGTGGGGTCAGAGAGCGCCCAGGGGGCAGCGTCCAACCTGACAGAGCTGATCCTGAGTCGACTGTCCTCCTCCCCCACCAACCTCACAGCCTTCCAGCAGGCGGTGCCACGCTCCTTCATGATCAGCGCCGACATGGCCCACGCCCTGCACCCCAACTACCAGTCAGTACCATACAGTAACCTGTCAATCACACCAGTCTCTATAGTAACACTCCAATTACCAGTCAGTTTATTCCTACTCCCTATAGAAATGCCGTACTGTTAATCACTGTGGTTGCATCCCAATTCTCCACCATTTTCCCAAAGTGTCTACTTCCTGCCATGGATTTAATGGTGGAGCCTCCCCTCCAGCCCGTTATTACACCAATCAAATGTTTTTAGATCCATGACAGAAAGTGTGCAAGTGAGGTCAGGTTCTAGAACATCATCCCAACTACCGGTCAGGTTCTAGAACATCATCCCAACTACCGGTCAGGTTCTAGAACATCATCCCAACTACCGGTCAGGTTCTAGAACATCATCCCAACTACCGGTCAGGTTCTAGAACATCATCCCAACTACCGGTCAGGTTCTAGAACATCATCCCAACTACCGGTCAGGTTCTAGAACATCATCCCAACTACCGGTCAGGTTCTAGAACATCATCCCAACTACCGGTCAGAGGTTGTCCTGATTCTCCACCCTTTTTCTAAAGTGTAACTGGTAGTTGGAATGATGTTCTAGATGTTCTGGTTGGGATGTTACTAGAGACAATGTGCTGTTACTCCCATAGAAAACATACTAACATTCAGTGTCTCTACCAGTCAGGTTCAAGAACAACATCCCAACTACCAGTCAGTGTACAGTATACCTGGGGAATAATAGTCTCATTTATATATTTATATCATATTGCATATATAATTGACTGCTGTTGTACTGTTTTTGTGCCAGCTGGGACCTAGAAGACAGTTTGAAAGATGTTTGCTGTGTTTATAGTTTTAATGGACTTTCATTTTCACCCTAGGGAGAAGCATGATGAAAACCACAGACCAGCCTTCCACAAGGTACAGAGCTCAAATTACCCCCTCAGCAATACGCACTGAAAACCCACATTAGAACTGGTGGACATATTGTTGGAATCTTCTACAAAAAATGTCTACAATTTAGATTTAGGTAAAATAGTCATGGTGGACCTGTGTAATATTTGTGGCAGACATGCTATACATTTATGTATGTTTTCTATACAGATATCTGAAGTTGTAGTCAGTGTGATTGTCTGAATGTCCTCTCTCTCAGGGTCCTGTAGTTAAATTCAACAGTAACCAGCGCTATGCCACTACGGCTGTGACAGCCTCCATCTTGAGAGAGATCGCCAGTCGTGTTGGTGTGCCTCTTCAGGTAATTGGCGTGTGTGTGATTTGTTCATACATACTTGTTTCTGTGTGTGCTTGGTGCACTGCGCGGGTTTGTGAGCACATCTCCTAGCACATCTCCTAGCAAAGTAGTGCTGTGGTGAAGAAAGTGCAGTGGTGTAGTGGGGATTTAAACCAAGCCGTTTCTGTAGTGGCGATTTAAACCAAGCCGTTTCTGTAGTGGCGATTTAAACCAAGCCGTTTCTGTAGTGGCGATTTAAACCAAGCCGTTTCTGTAGTGGCGATTTAAACCAAGCCGTTTCTGTAGTGGCGATTTAAACCAAGCCGTTTCTGTAGTGGGGATTTAAACCAAGCCGTTTCTGTAGTGGGGATTTAAACCAAGCCGTTTCTGTAGTGGGGATTTAAACCAAGCCGTTTCTGTAGTGGGGATTTAAACCAAGCCTTAGTGCAGTGGGGAGGGGGGTGGGGGGGATTTAAACCTAGCCTTAGTGTAGTGGGGTAGGGGTTATTTTAAACCAAGCTTATGGGAGAGATGAGAGAGACTGAAATGAGAACGTCTGCCTCTTAAGAGTAGATGAAGATGTTCTGCTCCCACAAGGGCACTTTATTCACCTCAGGCCCTGGTGAAACTACCGCTCTGGTCCATTTCCCTCCCTGAAGTGTGCACTCATTCACCCCCATATGGACTCGGAGGAATGGACCGGTGTGAAGCCAGATTTAAATAGCAGAGATTCAGGAAGGACAGTTCCAGTTCTGACTCATGTTGAGTTTCCCCACACAGCTGACATCCAATGTATGTCTGAGTGATTAATGGGCATCCATGGAAATGTCATTTTAAAATCTGAATGTAACAGTACATGTGTTTATTCTCTCCAGATGCTTCAACTGTACCTAGTAAGCATGTGTTAATTCATTACCCTCCTGACCCTGTTTCTGTGGCCCCAGGATGTGATGGTGCGTAACGACAGCCCCTGTGGGACCACCATCGGCCCCATCCTGTCTTCCCGCCTGGGGATCCCCGTGCTGGACATCGGTGCCCCCCAGCTGGCCATGCACTCCATCAGGGAGATGTGCTGCACCTCTGGAGTACTCCAGTCTACCAACCTATTCAAGGTACTGGACCCTGTACTAACCCACTCCAGGGTTGGGGTTAATGTCAATTCAGGAAGTACACTAAATTTCCATTTCCCTTGAATGCTTGTCAATTAGGAAAATGTGGCTTTGGAATGACCCCCTGACCCTGACCCACTCATCACACTGATACCCTTTTCACTCTGCTGTTTCTCTATGAGCCAAACTGAGCCAAGCGGTTCTGCCTGGCCTGGGTACACATCTACCGTAGTTGCTGGACAATGTGGAAGGAAAATATCAGAGCCAGCACAGTGTGGGAACAGCATGTTAGTGTGAAAGTGGTATCAGACAGTCAGTACATTCTATGGGTCTAATTGTGTTGTAATCTGACCAGACATAGTGAACCATAATGTCTCACTATGTTGATGTATGATGATGTGTCTTCCATCTGTTCTTACCAGGGCTTCTTTGAGCTCTTCCCCACTGTGAGAGACATGGTGACTGTGGACTAGCCTGGGGGAAGGACACAGCATGGACAGAAGGACAGACAGATGTCCTCCTCTGGGTCTCTCTACACACTGTGTTATTTGTATACTCACATGACACACAGTGCTACAGCAGAACGTTTTGCACACATTCAGAGGCAAGGAAAGTTTCCTTCAAATGATGTTTCTGATGAACTAAAATGGTTTATAAAATAATACATTTTTAATCTACACATCCTCTCTCCTTCCCTTGTTTTTGTTCACTCACTCATTCCACACACATATAGTCCTAAAGGCTGGACGCAATGGGCACTGCAGCGCCCCGTGCCCCTGGACCAATTATAGGGGTTTAAGTGGCTTGCTTAAAGGCACAACGGCAGATGATGCATTTCCGCACTAGATTTTCCCGTCTTGAGTTGGGATTCGAACCGGCAACCCTCTGGTTGAGGCCTGCTTCTCTAACCTCTGCCTCTGTTGCACTGGAGCTCCAATTGAAATCAAGTGTTTGGCCCACACTCTTTAGCAAGTCTAGTACCAGTGGTGAACATACAATGTTGACAAATATACTGAACAAAAATCTAAACAACAGTTTTACTGAGTTTACAGTTCATATAAGGAAATCAGTCAATTTACATAAATTCATTAGGCCCTAATCTATGGATTTCACAATGCTGGGCACTGGTGCAGCCATGGGTGGGCCTAGGAGGGCATAGGCCCACCCACTTGGGAGCTAGGCCCAGCCAATCAGAATGTGTTTTTCCCCACAAGTTATTTTTTTTTCAGACAGAAATACTACTCAGTTTCATCAGCTGTCCGGTCCTGGGCTGGCGTGGTTACATGAGGTTGGAAGTGGCTTGTGGTAGAGAAATGAACATTCAATTCTCTGGCAACAGCTCTGTTGGACATTCCTGCAGTTAGCATGACAATTACACGCTCCCTCAACTTGACATCCGTGGCATTGTTGTGTGACAAAACTGCACATTTTAGAGTGGCCTTTTATTGTCCCCAGCACAGGGTGCACCTGTGTAATGATCATGCTGTTTAATCAGCTTCTTGATATGCCACACCTGTCAGGTGGATGGATTATCTTGGCTAAGGATAAATGATCACTAACAGGAATGTAAAACAAGTGTGTGCACAATTTGAGAGAAATAAGCTTTTTGTGAGTATGGAACATTTCTGGGATATTTTATTTCAGCTCATGAAACATGGGACCAACACTTTACATGTTGCGTTTATATTTTTCCTCAGTATATTTAGAGGAACTGAGGAATACATGGTAAAAATTACTTGAACTTGGTTAATTTCGCCTAGTGGGCTATGATGCGATGGTGGGTCTCCCAAAGGTAAACCAGCCATGCAGAAAGACTAACCCCTTCCCTTCCTGATCCGAAGCAACGTGCATCCCGGGATTTACACATTTCTCGCAACACTTGCTATCGCACTCACAGTTGGTGCGCTTCTGCTGCTGAAAATCCACGTCCTTCCTTTGGAGTCGGAGTGGATGTGCGACATTAGAAAGTCCCTCCGATAGTTGACACGGATCATGAGGGTTTAAAACGCACCGCTGAACAGCTCTGTCTGTTTTGGGGAAAACCATGGGATCTCAGCGACTATGGAGCGTGTTATGTGTGATGGCGGTGTGCTATCAGACGGGGATGTCAAGCAGATACGGTAAGGGAGAGAAATGAACTGAGTCACTCAGAGGCAGGTAACAGGTCTACATACACAGCCATTTAGAAATCCCAGCCAAGGCAATAGCGTATAGTGAGTAAATCAATGCAATATATTGACGGGGTCCATGAGCCATATTCTGCTACTTACTTCAAACTGGATTTGCCAGAATAGCAACTAAGAATATAGCCACATATGCTCAATTATTTTAGTATCATTCACCATACTGTTTTGCTTTTCTGTGCATTGTAGCATAGTGTTATAAACCATGTGAATTTACTTATACATTTAGAGATTTCTGGATGTCAGTTATGTTTGTTTAGGCTGTTGGAGGCTATTTATGTAGTCTGAATGTGAAATTGCGTCACAATACACTTGGTTTGATTAGTGACTTGAGGCTGTAGACTTCTGCTTGGATTGAATGATGGGTTTTGCGAAAACAGCGTCAGGCATGATTCATCATAGCTCCTCTCCGCAATAATAGTGGAGCAAGGACCAGTAATAGCCTGCTGTGCCCCACGCCTTGGCTCGGCGCGCTCAATAAAAACAAAACTGTTTGAGAGCGCTTCTTCACCTAATTCAAAAGTCAGAAGATTAGGGTATGGTTTTTGTGTCGGCTACAGGTCTGGTGTTTTTGCTTTGGTGGATGACGATGTCATTTTGATTTGTGTAAAATGCACTGCGCTAAGTTTAAACAACATGCACTTGGCTATTGATGCAATGTCAACCCAATGCAATGAAATTGAATGACAACCTAGGCAACCACTCATAGGTTTACCAAGGCCCATTCTGTAATACTGCGATTACAACCACCCACTTGCTTACCACACATGACCTCACGCCCTCCAGGCTGGTTAGTAGTTCAATTACTAAAGTTGGATCCTGTTCTAATGGAGCCAGCCTACTGCTGGCAGTTTATCAATGTAGGCTGCAGCCAATCCTACCACCTCGAACTGTACATCAATAGCGCCTGCGCGCTCATTTCAGTACCATGGACAGTGCATACATACTCTCTACGTCAATGGCATGTGCGTTGGTTATAGCCAGTCATTTTAGAACCATGGACAGACGGCACACACAGACTCAGCACTGATGGTTCAGAACAGTGCGCTTGCTTTCTGTGTCGATGGCCGCTTGACATTTCAGTGCTGTAGAGCAGGCTAAACCTGTGCTGTGGAGGCAGACAGGCAGGCACACACACTGACCTTAAACTCAGTTCTGGTGAGATGTAGACCTGACTACTGTTAGTTCATCACACTAGGGCAAAATGTATTACTTTGCCTCCTTGATTTCCAGCTGTTCGACACGGTTGGTTATCTTGTAATGCGGTTATTGCTTACGTGTGTGTCAATCTGAGGAGAATTATACCATGTCTAACTGGCTATGACTGCCTTCCTTTTGACATGCCGGTTTGTGGAGTTATCAGAAGTGAAACAGTAGGCCTAACAATGTTGCAGGTAACTAATAAACCAATAGTAGCGTACCACGACTGTAGTCAGAACCTGAAGGATCCTTCATTCATACGGCTTCACCCCATGTGAATAAACAGGAATGAGTGAGAACTGCATATATTCTAATGTATTTGGAGATTTTGTTGGATGGCCAGACCAATTTACTGAGGATGTTTAAGGCACAACACTAACAAAGCTGAAGAGGCATATACACGTGTATGTATCAAGTATAAGTCACCTATTCTGATGGTTATGAATCACATAATGATAGTCTTTAAATCCAGTGGTACTGATGGTTATGAATCACATAATGATAGTCTTTAAATCCAGTGGTACTGATGGTTATGAATCAGATTATAACAGTCTTTAAATCTGGTGGTACTGATGGTTATGAATCAGATTATAACAGTCTTTAAATCCGATGGTACTGATTGTTATGAATCAGATTATAACAGTCTTTAAATCCAGTGGTACTGATGGTTATGAATCACAGTATGGTACTTGTTAGATCTGGTGGTACTGATGGTTATGAATCACAATATGGTACTTGTTAGATCTGGTGGTACTGATGGTTATGAATCACAATATGGTACTTGTTAGATCTGGTGGTACTGATGGTTAT
This sequence comes from Oncorhynchus kisutch, assembly GCF_002021735.2. Taxonomy (NCBI): domain Eukaryota; kingdom Metazoa; phylum Chordata; class Actinopteri; order Salmoniformes; family Salmonidae; genus Oncorhynchus; species Oncorhynchus kisutch. The sequence goes on along the minus strand of NW_022261982.1, from coordinate 3,226,908 downwards.
GAATCAGATTATAACAGTATTTAAATCCGGTGGTACTGATGGTTATGAATCACAATATGGTACTTGTTAGATCTGGTGGGGTGTTACATTTCTCAGGTTGTCAGACAGTGAGAGGTGAGACACAGGTGGTGTGTGACTTCAGCCCATAGCATCACCTGTCATGGCCATCTGTCTATATACACCTCGGAGGACAAAAACAAGTCTGTTTTCTAAAGATTAAAAGGGCCATCCGCAGTTGAAACAATAACAAAGAGGACTCCCCGCCACTGTTTTGATAAAAAGTTGAGGGATGGGGTGGCTGGAGAAATGGAACCACTCTCAAATTCTGCGCATCAATTATATACAAATGACAGTTTTAACCATGTTTTGAGGCTATACAGTGTTTGTTTACGTTGGAGTAAATCAAGCTTATCATGCTGGATTCTGATGGGGTACAACATTCTCATGAGGCATTTCTAAGTTTAAGATTACCCCTTTAAATCTGTAAAATATAAGGTTGCATCCCAAATGGCACTCTATTCCCTATATAGTGCACTACTTTAGACCAGAGCCCTATTCCCTATATAGTGCACTACTTTAGACCAGAGCCCTATTCCCTATATAGTGCACTACTTTAGACCAGAGCCCTATTCCCTTTATAGCACACTCATTTAGACCAGAGCCCTATTCCCTATATAGTGCACTACTTTAGACCAGGGCCCTATTCCCTATATAGTGCACTACTTTAGACCAGGGACCTATTCCCTATATAGTGCACTACTTTTGACCAAGGCCCATAGGGAACAGGGTACAATTTGAGATTCAGACTCTTATCTGAAGCTATAAAAGAGAATTCAAATGGACAAAGCCTCACCAGAGTCACCATTATTCAACTCAACATGTCGTGTCTGTCCTCACTCTATCCCTGTACTTATAGCCCATTACTTTATTGTCATTTCAGATATGATTGTAGTTGCAGTAACACATAAAAAATAGCCCTTGTGTCGTAGAGTGCTCCCCCACTTCCTCTGTCCAGGCCATGACTCCCAGTGGTACAGATCTGCTATCTTAATTTGATCACTGTTGTTGCAGAGATGTATCCTGCACATTTGAGTGTATTCAAGGTTTTAAAAGGCTTCTAAAGTATGTAATACCCAGCTGATTTGCACCAATGGAAAATGTATCAACCCCTACAAAAATGTCCATTAATTATAATCCACATAATAATTCCAATTTCATTTTCCGGCTGTGAGAAGCAGGGTCAATTTAAGGTAGTGCATCTGTAGGCTGAGAGAGAGAGAGAGTTTGAGGGGGGATAGAGAGAGAGTTTGAGGGGGGATAGAGAGAGAGTTTGAGGGGGGATAGAGAGAGTTTGAGAGGGGGATAGAGAGAGTTTGAGAGGGGAGAGTGAGTTTGAGGGGGAGAGAGAGAGAGTGAGTTTGAGGGGGAGATGGAGAAAGAGTTTGAGGATAGAGAGAGAGAGCAAGAGAGAGAGAGTTTGAGGGGGAGAGAGAGTTTGAGAGAGAGTGAGTTTGAGGGGGAAAGGGAGTTTGAGAGAGAGAAAGAGTTTGAGGGGGAAAGGGAGTTTGAGAGAGAGAAAGAGTTTGAGGGGGGATAGAGAGAGGGAGAGTGAGGGGGAGAGCAAGTTTGAGGGGGAGAGCAAGTTTGAGGGGGAGAGCAAGTTTGAGGGGGAGAGCAAGTTTGAGGGGGAGAGCGAGTTTGAGGGGGAGAGCGAGTTTGAGAGGGGGAGAGAGTTTGAGGGGGAGAGAGGGAGAGTGAGTTTGAGGGGGAGAGAGAGAGAGTGAGTTCGAGGGGGAGAGAGAGAGTGAGTTCGAGGGGGAGATGGAGAAAGAGTTTGAGGCAGAGAGAGAGAGTTTGAGGGGGAGAGGGAGTTTGAGAGAGAGAGAGAGAGAGTGAGTTTGAGGGGGAGAAAGTGTTTGAGGGGAGAGGGAGAAAGAGAGTTTGAGGGGGGAGAGAGAGTTTGAGGCAGAGAGAGAGTTTGTGAGGCAGAGATAGAGTTTGAGGGGGAGAGAGAGTTTGAGAGTTTGAGGGGGAGAGGAACAAAGAGTTTGAGGGGGAGATTAGGGGAAGGGCGATGGAGGAAAACAAACTCAGATCATCGTGGAGAAAGAACAGGAAACACCCAGTCATGTGACTGAGTTTAACTATGGGATTGAATTCATAAAGTGTGTGTGGGGTGGAAACATCCAAGGTGATAATTATGTCCATGCTGTTTGGAACTCCTTTGTTTATGGAGCTCTGACTCATGCATGTATACAGCACAATGCAGCACATGTTGCCATGCTACAGCCCTGTGCTAATTATTGACTGCGGTAATAGCTTTTATTGACTGTTGTGGGATACACATAATCAGCTTACAGTACATGCCTCTTCCCCAGAAAGAACCTAGAATCCCGATAAACTTGTGTTGTGTGTCACATCTCTCCCTCATATTTCTGAACAGCTGAAATAACAAAAAAACAGCCCAGAGAATTACGCCACGCAGTTTGAAATTACTGTTGCTATGATACTTACAACCCAGGTCACTTCAGTTTATTGGTCTTATTTCACATCTTGAGTTTCTTGAGATAGAACACAATGGACAATTCCATAGATGACATCACAAGGTCACACCAACTGATAGAATGCAAAATACGTGATACAACACAGTGCTGTACAACAGTTCAGAATAGGCCTAGAATGCAGGGCCAAAGTATATGCTCTTAGATGTAGGATACAGCAATACTCATTACTAGAACAAGAGATGTACTATGACCTAGCCCCCCTATGACCTAGCCCCCCTATGTCCTAGCCCCCCTATGACCTAGCCCCCCTATGACCTAGCCCCCCTATGACCTAGCCCCCCTATGACCTAGCCCCCTGGGATTGATAGTCTGTATTTTTGCATGCGGTTGATTGATTGACATGCTCTTGGGGCTCAGGGGCAGTGCACTAGTGGTTTGTCCAGTCTGTGATGGACTCTAGCTTGGCAACAATCTCCCCTGCTACTGCTGCAGACAGACGAGAGAGGGATGGACAGAGGAAGAGAGAGAGGAGTGTGAAGAAAGGGAGGGATACAGTGTGTATTAGTCATCATATCGCAGATATATCCAGACATGGATTCAAATAGTATCTGACTTCTTTGAAATACTTTGAGCCTTTGATTGAGCCTGCCTGAAGTGGCAGATGGACGGGGCTTGGACCGTTGCGACTATTCCATTGGTTCCGTTGCTCGGCGCCAGGCAAACTCAATCAAATGCAGCTAAAGTATTTGAAAGACAACTAATACTGTTTCTGGTGCACGGAAAGACATGCTATGTTTTCTCGTCTATGTTTCATCTTGTCTTGTCTGTGATCTTGTCTTTGTGTCTGGGGAATCGTATTGTTTTCCCCACAGAGAGACGGCCCTCTAGGCCAGTCTGTCTCCCGCTTCTGTTTTTGGAATACAGTACACACATAATCATGAATGCAAACTCACACACACACACACACACACACACACACACACACACACACACACACACACACACACACACACACACACACACACACACACACAGTGTGTACAGCCGTGTTGTGTCACATCTGGCCGTGTTTCCTCCCCAAGCAGATTGGAGCTCTGTAAAGGTCACCCATTACCTCCTTTATACATACATACAGACATACACACACACACACACACACACAGACACAGTCTGCCATCCAACACAACCCCCTGCTCTCTCTCAATTCAAAGGGCTTTATTGGCATGGGAAACATATGTTTACATTGCCAAAGCAAGTGAAATAAAAAATGAACAGTAAACATTACACTCACAAAAGTTCCATAGGAATAGAGACATTTCAAATGTCATTTTATGGCTATATACAGTTTAGTAATGATGTGCAAATGGTTAAAGTATACAAGGGAAAATAAATAAACATAAATATGGGTTGTATTTACAATTGTGTTTGTTCTTCACTGGTTGACCTGTTCTTGTGGCAACAAGTCACAAACACTGCTGCTGCTGTGATGTCACACTGTGGTATTTCACCCAGTAGATATGGGAGTTTATCAGAATGTGGATTTGTTTTCAGATTCTTGGTGGGTCTGTGTAATCTGAGGAATATACAGAGCATTCGGAAAGTCTTCAGTCCCACAGACCTTTTCCACATGTTGTGACGTTCAGCCTTATTCTAGTATATATATATGTTCAATCCCCCCCTCATCAATCTACACACAATACCCCATAATGACATCACAATACCCCATAATGACATCACAATACCTCATAGTGACATCACAATACCCCATAATGACATCACAATACCTCATAGTGACATCACAATACCCCATAATGACAAAGCAAAAACAGGTTTTTAGAATTTTTTGCAAATGTATTAAAAATAAACAACTGAAATATCACATTTACATAAGTATTCAGACCCTTTACTCAGTACTTTGTTGAAGCACGTTTGACAGCGATTACAGCCTCGAGTCTTCTTGGATATGACGCTATAAGCTTGGCACACCTGTATTTGGGGAGATCCTCCCATTCTTCTCTGCATATCGTCTCAAGCTCTGTCAGGTTGGATGGGGAGCGTCGCTACACAGCTATTTTCAGGTCTCTTGGGAGATGTTCGATCGGGTTCAAGTCCGGGCTCTGGCTGGGCCACTCAAGGAAATTCATAGACTTGTCCTGAAGCCACTCCTGTGTTCTATTGGCTGTGTGCTTAGGGTCGTTGTCCTGTTGGAAGATGAACCTTCACCCCAGTCTGAGGTCCTGAGCGCTCTGGAGCAAGTTTTCATTCGGGATCTCTCTGTACTTTGCTCCGTTCGTCATTCCCTCAATCCTGACTAGTCTCCCAGTCCCTGATGCTGAAAAACATCCCCACAGCATGATGCTGCCAAAACAATGCATCACCATAGGGATGGTGCAGGGTTTCCTCCAGACGTGATGCTTGGCATTCAGGCCAAATAGTTCAATTTTGCTTTCACCAGACCAGAGAATCTGTTTTCTCATGGTCAGAGTACTTTAGGTGCCTTTTGGCATAAATGCCTGATTAGTGGAGTGCTGCAGAGATGGTTGTCCTTCTGGAAGGTTCTCCCATCTCCACAGAGGAACTCTGGAGCTCTATCAGAGTGACCATCGGGTTCTTAGTCACCTTCCTGGCCAAGGCACTTCTCCCCCGATTGCTCAGTTTCGCCGGGCAGCCAGCTCTAAGAAGAGTCTTGGTTGTTCCAAACTTCTTCCATTTAAGAAAGATGGAGGCCACTGTGTTCTTGAGGACCTTCAATGTTGCAGAAATAGTTTGGTACCCTTCCCCAGATCTGTGCCTCGACACAATCCTGTCTCGGAGCTCTACGGACAATTCCTTTGACCTCATAGCTTGGTTTTTGCTCTGACATGTACTGTCAACTGTGGGACCTTATATAGACAGGTGTGTGCCTTTCCAAATCATGCCCAATCAATTGAATTTATCACAGGTGGATTCCAATCAAGTTGTAGAAACATCTCAATGATGATCAATGGAAACATAGCAAAGAATACTTATTTAAATAAGGTATTTATGTTGTTTTTTTCATCTTTAATACATTTGCAAAAATGTCTAAAAACCTATTTTTGCTGTGTCATTATGGGATATTGTGATGTCATTATGGGGTATTGTGATGTCATTATGGGGTATTGTGTGTAGATTGATGAGGAAAATGCTGTATTTACTCCAGTTTAGAATAAGGCTGTAATCTAACAAAATGTGGAAAAAGTCTTGGGGTCAATACTTTCCTAATGCACTGTGTGTCTCTACTATGGTCATACATTTAGCAGGAGGTTAGGAAGTGCAGCACAGTTTCCACCTCCATTTTGTGGGGCAGTGTGCACATAGTCTGTCTTCTTTTGAGTGCCAGGTCTGCCTACGGCGGCCTTTCTCAATAGTCGGTCACAGTGGTCAGGTATTCTGCCACTGTGTATTCTCTGTTAGGGCCAAATAGCATTCTAGTTTGCTCCGATTTTTGGTTAATTCTTTCCTACGTGTCAAGTAATTATCTTTTTGTTTTCTCATGATTTGGTTGGGTCTAATTGTGTTGCTGTCCTGGGGCTTTGTTTGTGTTTGTGAACAGAGCCCCGGGACCAGCTTGCTTAGTGTCCTCAGCTTACTTAGGGACTCTTCTCCAGGTTCATCCATCTGCAGGTGATGGCTTTGTTATGGAAGTTTGGGAATCGCTTCTTTTTAGGTGGTTATAGAATTTAACGGCTCTTAAATTCTCTCTCTCTCTCTCATTTCCCTCCCCCAGTTTAAGGGAACATTATTGTCATGACATATTGTCAATTGCCAGAAAATCTGAAATAATACAAAATATCTCTCTCCCTTCCTCCTCTCTGTCTCTTCCTCCCTCTCTATCTCTCTCTGTTCTTCCTCCTCTCTGTCTCTTCCTCCCTCTCTATCTCTCTCTGTTCTTCCCCCTCCCTCTTTCTCTCTTTCTTTTCCTCTTTCTGTCTCTTTCTCCTCCCCCTCTCCATGTGCTTCTCAGGCTGTCTGTTTGAGAAGAAGCTCTGCCCCAGAGACCAGCCATGCTCAGATGGTCAGTATGACATAACACCATCTCTCTATCTAACCCATCTTCTTCACGTTGTCTCACTATACAATCCTCTCTCTGTCACCAGACACTCCGGGAGGTGTTGGCAGTTCTTTAATAAGACAGGGGTGTCAAATTCTTAGTCCTTGTGCGCCAAAGTCTCTTCCTGTTTCCATTTCAGCTGTTACTGATTGGCTGGAGGCTACACAAATGTCCAATCAGTCTGTGGTCTAGACCTGGGAAATCAGGTGTGTAGCCTCCAGCCAATCAGTAACAGTAATTTATCAATAAGTTGAAACGGAAACAGGAAGAGACTTTGACGCTTGACAAAGATTTTTTATTATGTTGACAAGATGGTCGAGTGACCTCTCAAAGATGGAAGGCAGGCAGGAGGAGTCGAGATCAGGTATTTGTATTTATTATGGATCCCCATTAGCTGCTGCCAAAGCACCAGCTACTCTTCCTGGGGTCCAGCGAAATTAAAGCAGTTTATACAGTTTTAAAACGTTACAATACATTCATAGATTTCACAACACACTGTGTGCCCTTAGGTCCCTACTCCACCACTAACACATATCTACAATACTAATTCCATGTTTATGCGTGCGTGCTAATGTTTGTGTTGCTTCACAGTCCCCGCTGTTCCATAAGTTGTTTTTTAATCTGTTTTTAAAATGTAATTTTACTTCTGGCGTCAGTTACTTGATGTGGAATAGAATTCCATGTAGTCATGGATCTATGTAGTACTGTGTGCCTACCATAGTCTGTTCTGGACTTGGGGACTGTGAAGAGACCTCTTGTGGCATGTCTTGTGGGGTGTGCATGGGTGTCCGAGCTGTATGCCAGTAGTTTAGACAGACAGCTCGGTGCATTCAACATGTTAATACCTCTCATAAATAAAAGTAGGGATGAAGTCAATCTCTCCTCCACTTTCAGCCAGGAGAGATTGACATGCATATTATTAATGTTAGCTCTCTGTGTGCATCCAAGGGCCAGCTGTGCTGCCCTGTTCTGAACCAATTGCAATTTTCTGAAGTCCTTTTTTGTGGCTCCTGACCACACTACTGAACCGTAGTCAAGGTGCGACAAAACTAGCGCCTGTAGGACCTGCCTTGTTGATAGTGTTGTTATGAAGGCAGAGCAGTGCTTTATTATGGACAGACTTCTCCCCATCTTAGCTACTACTGCATCAATATGTTTTGACCATGACAGTTTACAATCTAGTGTTTCTCCAAGCAGTTTAGTCATCTTAACTTGCTCAATTTCCACATTATTTATTACAATATTTAGTTGAGGTTTAGGGTTTAGTGAGGGTTTTGTTCCAAATACAATGCTTTTAGTTTTAGAAATATTTAGGGCTAACTTATTCCTTGCCACACACTCTGAAACTAACTGCAGCTCTTTGTTGAGTGTTGCAGTCATTTCAGTCGCTGTAGTAGCTGACGTGTATAGTGTTGAGTCATCCGCATACTCTGCCTTTACTCAAAGTCAGTGGCATGTCATTAGTAAAAATTGAAAAAGCAAGGGGCCTAAACAGCTACCCTGGGGAATTCCTGATTATAACTGGATTATATTTGATAGGCTTCCATTAAAGAACACCCTCTGTGTTATGGTAGACAAGTAACTCTTTAACCACATTATAGCAGGGGGTGTAAAGCCATAACACAATAACACAATAATGTCAAAAGCTGCAGTGAAGTCCAACAAGACAGCCCCACAATCATTTTATCATAAATTTCTCTCAGCCAATCATCAGTCATTTGTGTAAGGTGGCACTATTCTAGCCAATCAGAGGACAGATACGCTTGTGAACAACAGGTAAAACTCAATATCAAGTTGCCCTCCTTGTTCCACCCCCCCCTTGTCTCATCTCCCTTGTTTCCACCCCCTTATTTCACCCCTCTTGTTTCATCCCCCCTTGTTTCATCCCCCCTTGTTTCATCCCCCCTTGTCTCACCCACCTTGTCTCTTGGAATCTGTTGTTTAATCTGTAACCAGTCACATCCTGTCTTTTAAAATGGTATTCGCTCCCCAGTTCCCAGTGTGCATCCCAAATGGCCCCCTATTCTATGGACCCTGGGCAGAAGTAGTGCACTATATAGGGAATAGGGTGTCATTTGGGACTTCATGCATATAATGACTTTAACCAGTTCAACTGTTGTGATGGGCAGGTGTTCTGCTGTCTACTGTCTCATAGGAAATACTACATTATTCATACTCAATTAACTCAATGGCAGTTGTCATGTGTTTCCTGATTTTTGTCTACAGAACTGCATGTGTGCAAATGTGTTTGCAAGTGTGTGTGAGCGTGTGTGCCTTCATGTACGATGAGGCACACTCTGAGCATCAGTGTGTAAACACACGGCCTCTCTCCGTCAACCTGCTCTTAACCAATCACGTCTCTTTCCCACCGTTTCCATGGCAACAGTGACATCACCCGGTTGACGGCAGTGTCTCTCCCCCATGTGTATGTTAGAGAGAGAGAATGGGTGAGAGAGAGAATAGAGCTGGGCGATGACTCATCGAGACCCACTCGCACATCTACAAACACACAAACATCACCATAGTACATCACCATAGTACATCTCCATAGTACATCACCATAGTACATCCCCATAGTACATCACCATAGTACATCTCCATAGTACATCTCCATTGTACATCACCATAGTACATCACCATAGTACATCACCATAGTACATCACCATAGTACATCACCATAGTACATCTCCATAGTACATCTCCATAGTACATCTCCATAGTACATCACCATAGTACATCACCATAGTACATCACCATAGTACATCACCATAGTACATCTCCATAGTACATCACCATAGTACATCACCATAGTACATCACCATAGTACATCACCATAGTACATCTCCATAGTACATCTCCATAGTACATCACCATAGTACATCTCCATAGTACATCCCCATAGTACATCACCATAGTACATCACCATAGTACACCTCCATAGTTGTGTGCGCGTGCATATGTGTTTATGTGCATGCGTGTGTGTGTTCTCTGTGCTTTGTAGATGTTCCTGCTGCCCCAGCAGGAGAGGGTTCGGCTGTGTTCTCTATATTCTGTAGGTTGGCTGCTTGGCCGGTCTCTGCTGCCCCACCAGGAGAGGGTTCTGATGTGTTCTGATGTGTTCTGCTGTGTTCTCTATATTCTATAGATGGGCTGTTTGGCCAATGTCTGCTGCCCCAGCAGGAGATGGTTCTGTATGAGGTGTCAGTGCCTGTGCTGCACAGACTACAGGAGGTGCTCAAGGAACTGATGATGCAAGGTAATTAAAGTCACACACACATTTACACACACACACATAGCCACATATAGACATATCCATACTCCATGCATACCCACTAACCCATTCACACAAAGGTTGTTAGGTCCAGAGTGTGGTTGTAAAAGTGATTACCTTAGTGATGGTAAAGATCATGATCAGATAATCAGGTCTCATCAGCTACCACGGCAACAGGGCTGAGGGCTCTATAAGGTCACACTCCTCAAGTTACCAGGTTACATCTATGACTACTATGATTGACATCTGTATCGGCCTATGGCTGTGCAGGATTGTCCTGGCAGGATGACATCACCCAGTACGTCATTCGCAAGGAGCTGAGCCGTGTTTCACTGACCCGCCCCCTGTCTGGACGTCATGACAACCCCTCGTCTCAGTGAGTCTCCTGCTCTGTTGACTATAATTAAAAGCAGATCTATAATTACATCTGTTCTATTTGTCTGCAGATTTCCACTGGAAGGTCTGTGACTCAATGGGGGAATTGTTTTGTAATAGCAGCCAGGAAAGGTTATGAGATTAGGAAGAGACCTTTAGAAAACCCCAGAACCAGATCTTTGAGTTTAGAGAAGAGATGTTTAAAATCCAGTCCACGAGGAACAGGCCACAGCCTCTGCGTCTCTCTCTTCCACTGGTAGTTGATTGATTGGTAGGTTTTATTTGTCAGTTAAAAACGTATACACACAGTACATGTGGTCGGAATAGCACAATTAATTCAGATACTTATTTCCATTGTGGTCCCATTGATAAGTGACCTTAGCAGACAGTCAGTCACTGTCACTGAGCGTCTGACATAGAGCACAAGTAGACTAAGTCACACTCAAATGTTGTTAGAGAAAGTGGCCCTAAGAGGACTGTGGTCAAATACTTCTGCAGTAGAGGGAAGCCATCATCAGAGGACTGTGGTCAAATACTCCTGCAGTAGAGGGAAGCCATCCTCAGAGGACTGTGGTCAAATACTCCTGCAGTAGAGGGAAGCCATCATCAGAGGACTGGAGTCACATACTCCTGCAGTAGAGGGAAGCCATCATCAGAGGACTGTGGTCACATACTCCTGCAGTAGAGGGAAGCCATCATCAGAGGACTGTGGTCAAATACTCCTGCAGTAGAGGGAAGCCATCCTCAGAGGACTGTGGTCAAATACTCCTGCAGTAGAGGGAAGCCATCATCAGAGGACTGTGGTCACATACTCCTGCAGTAGAGGGAAGCCATCATCAGAGGACTGTGGTCACATACTCCTGCAGTAGAGGGAAGCCATCCTCAGAGGACTGTGGTCAAATACTCCTGCAGTAGAGGGAAGCCATCATCAGAGGACTGTGGTCAAATACTCCTGCAGTAGAGGGAAGCCATCCTCAGAGGACTGGAGTCACGTACTCCTGCAGTAGAGGGAAGCCATCCTCAGAGGACTGGAGTCACATACTCCTGCAGTAGAGGGAAGCCATCCTCAGAGGACTGGAGTCACATACTCCTGCAGTAGAGGGAAGCCATCCTCAGAGGACTGGAGTCACATACTCCTGCAGTAGAGGGAAGCCATCCTCAGAGGACTGTGGTCAAATACTCCTGCAGTAGAGGGAAGCCATCCTCAGAGGACTGGAGTCACGTACTCCTGCAGTAGAGGGAAGCCATCCTCAGAGGACTGGAGTCACGTACTCCTGCAGTAGAGGGAAGCCATCCTCAGAGGACTGGAGTCACATACTCCTGCAGTAGAGGGAAGCCATCCTCAGAGGACTGTGGTCAAATACTCCTGCAGTAGAGGGAAGCCATCCTCAGAGGACTGGAGTCACATACTCCTGCAGTAGAGGGAAGCCATCCTCAGAGGACTGGAGTCACATACTCCTGCAGTAGAGGGAAGCCATCATCAGAGGACTGGAGTCACATACTCCTGCAGTAGAGGGAAGCCATTTTTAGACAGGTGCAGGATGACTTGGAAGTTGAGTTCTTGTGAGTGAGGGAAGCTATGTTCCCTATGAGGGTCTGCAAGTGCTAATGGGTTGGCCTTATTCAGATTTTCTCCATTCATACTGTATTTCTCAGGTCCTCAGAACCTGTGCAGAATGCCCATCTTTCCAAGATGCAGTATCCTCCCAGGACCAAGGCTCAAGGGGACGATCCCAACCCAGACCTGATGCAGAGTTACCTGGACTACATGATCGTGGATCCCCCCAAGGCCTCCCAGTCCCTCCACATGCAAACTCTGGACCCTTACACCTACCGCCAGGTGGGAATGGACACACACATATACACACACACACACACACACACACACCCATATACACACACACACCCATATACACACACACACACACACACACACACACACACACACACATCTACAGTGTATTTATATCATACAACTCATAGTTATATGGTATCTATCTACTGTATATACATTCATACACACAACTACTATTACCACGTACAGTTCATGTGTGTAAGAATGTATATACAGTACATAGATACTATATAACTGTGTCGTATGATATAAATACACTGTAGATAAATACCATATAACTATGAGTAGTATGGTGTAAATACACGTAATCTCTACAGTAGATAGATACTATGATATAAATACACTGTAGATAGATACCATATAACACCCCACAAGACCTGCCACGAGGTCTCTTCACAGTCCCCAAGTCCAGGACAGACTATGGGAGGCGCACAGAACTACATGGGGCGGCAGGTAGCCTGGTGATTAGAAAGTTGGGCCAGTAATCGAAAGGTTTCTGGGTTGAATCCTAGAGCTGACAAGGAAAAATCTGTCATTCTGCCCCTGAACAAGGCAGTTAACGCACTGTTCCCCGGTAGGCTGTCATTGTAAATAAGAATTTGTTCTTAACTGACTTGCCTAGTTAAATAAAGGTTACATTTGAATTAAAAAATAGATAAAAATGCATAGAGCCATGGAACTCTATTCCACATCAGGTAACTGATGCAAACAGTAAAATTAGATTTTAAAAACAGGTAAAAATACACCTTATGGAACAGCAGGGACTGTGAAGCAACACACACAGGCACAGACACACAAATACACATATGATAACATAAGCACTATACACACATGTTAACATGGATTTAGTACTGTACTGTAGTTGTAGAGTAGGGGTCAGAGGGCACACAGTGGGTTGTGAAATCTGTGAATGTATTGTAATGTTTTTAAAATTGTATAAACTGCCTTCATTCTGCTGGACCCCGGGAAGTTAATGGGGATCCATAATAAATACAGTAGATTGTATCAATTCCTTTTCCCAGAGGGCATCTCTGTGTCTGTTTATGGGTTTATTAAGCAGCAGTATGGTTACCAGGACGACGAGGAGCGCTCTCTTAACTCTCTGGAGGGTGGTGGTTTCCCCCGCCCTTCTTCTCACGCCGGGGGTAAAGGGTCCCGCCCCCAGGACCGAGACCGCCAGGTGCTCCAGGACCTGGTCTCCCTGTACCTCTCCTCCCCCGCCCAGCCGGCCTCCCGCCACCGTGGGGCAGCAACACCGATCTCTACCTCTCCCTTGTACCAGGACCTGGACTTCCCTCTGGACTACGCAGAGGACTACGTTTCCCAGCAGGACGTGGAGGTCCGCAAGCAGCAGCAGCTGGATCAGACGCAGAGGAAAGCTCAGAAGGACTACGGATCGCTAGCTGGATTGGATGGTGAGTGTGAGGCAGTCAGTGTGTGTGTGTTTGGGGGGGGTTGGGGTGTTGTGTATGTCACAGGAGGTTGGTGGCACCTTAATTGGGGACGATGCGCTCGTCGCAATGACTGGAGCGGAATCAATGGAATAGTATCAAAGATACATCAGTTGCATGGTTTCCATGGTTTCCATGTCTGATGCCATTCCATTCACTCTGTTCCAGCCATTATTATGAGCAGTTCTCTCCTCAGCAGCCTCCACTGGGTGGGTGGGTGGGTGGGTGGGCCACATGAAAATATATCACATTGTCCCTCCCCACCACAGGCCACACCAACCCTGTGCAATTGCTGTAACCACACACCTCCAGAACCCAATCAACCCATTCAAAGCTTTAAATAACTCTAGCTTTGCAGGCCTGCAACTCTCTTGTAGTCTAATAGTTACTGACAGTGTGCTGTGATAATATAACACTGTGCAGACATGCATGCAACATTCTGCATACAGTAGAATTCACTATTCGATGCAAGACTGATCCCCTCTATAAAAATGTGCCATCTTTTACAGTCTAAATGTCATTTGAATTGGAAAATTCTTCAATGGAAAATTCTCTTAACATTAATGAATAACTTAAAATAAATGTAACTTAAATATACATGAACCTCTTCAATTAAAATAAATGAACATTAACATCTATAGAATGATATAACAAACAAAATAATAAAATCAGCAGCAGATTTTTGAACTAAGTATACATACCAACTAGACAATAAGCAGCTGTAAAAGTAGAAATGGAAAATGAAATGAAAAGGCCTGATGGTGGCGCTAGAGGAAAGGTCAAGAGGTCACCAAATCAATAGGTTTCTTCCACCTGGGGTCTTGATTGTACTCAACCAATTTTATGGCAATCCAGCCATTACTTTTAGATAAATCTTGTTCTCAGTCTTGTTCTCAGTCTGTGGGCGTCATGTGTGTGTGTGTAGTGATCCAATATCCACAGCCATGTCATTTAACAGTTATGGCCCTTGTTCAGCCTTACTCACCAAGAGCCCAGCACCAAGCCTTCTTGCTAGCAAAGTCACTGATCAAGTCTTTGAAGTCCAGCTTTCTAGCTAACTGACTTTCAATGGACAGCATGGTAAGACTGCAAAGCCGGTCCTGGGACATAGTGGACCTCACATAGTTGTTTATCAGTTTTAGCTTACTGAAAGCTCTCTCGCCACCAGAAATATACGTAAAGCAATGCACACGTCTCCAAAAATGCTTTGCAAGCTGCATCTTACAAATTGTGTTCAGGAGACCAAGGGGACAAGTTAGGGAGGGAAGTGGCAGCATATACAGTGTTCAGGAGACCAAGGGGACATGTTAGGGGGGAAGTGGCAGCATATACAGTGTTCAGGAGACCAAGGGGACATGTTAGGGGGGAAGTGGCAGCATATACAGTGTTCAGGAGACCAAGGGGACATGTTAGGGGGGAAGTGGCAGCATATACAGTGTTCAGGAGACCAAGGGGACATGTTAGGGGGGAAGTGGCAGCATATACAGTGTTCAGGAGACCAAGGGGACATGTTAGGGAGGGAAGTGGCAGCATATACAGTGTTCAGGAGACCAAGGGGACATGTTAGGGAGGGAAGTGGCAGCATATACAGTGTTCAGGAGACCAAGGGGACATGTTAGGGGGGAAGTGGCAGCATATACAGTGTTCAGGTGTCAGGAGACCAAGGGGACATGTTAGGGGGGAAGTGGCAGCATATACAGTGTTCAGGAGACCAAGGGGACATGTTAGGGGGGAAGTGGCAGCATATACAGTGTTCAGGTGTCAGGAGACCAAGGGGACATGTTAGGGGGGAAGTGGCAGCATATACAGTGTTCAGGTGTCAGGAGACCAAGGGGACATGTTAGGGGGGAAGTGGCAGCATATACAGTGTTCAGGTGTCAGGAGACCAAGGGGACATGTTAGGGAGGGAAGTGGCAGCATATACAGTGTTCAGGTGTCAGGAGACCAAGGGGACAAGTTAGAGGGGGAAGTGGCAGCATATACAGTGTTCAGGAGACCAAGGGGACATGTTAGAGGGGGAAGTGGCAGCATATACAGTGTTCAGGAGACCAAGGGGACATGTTAGAGGGGGAAGTGGCAGCATATACAGTGTTCAGGAGACCAAGGGGACAAGTTAGAGGGGGAAGTGGCAGCATATACAGTGTTCAGGTGTCAGTAGACCAAGGGGACATGTTAGGGAGGGAAGTGGCAGCATATACAGTGTTCAGGTGTCAGGAGACCAAGGGGACAAGTTAGAGGGGGAAGTGGCAGCATATACAGTGTTCAGGTATCAGGAGACCAAGGGGACATGTTAGGGGGGAAGTGGCAGCATATACAGTGTTCAGGAGACCAAGGGGACAAGTTAGAGGGGGAAGTGGCAGCATATACAGTGTTCAGGTATCAGGAGACCAAGGGGACATGTTAGGGGGGACAGTGGCAGCATATATTCAGGTGTCTTACTTCATGTTGAAACTCAGGTGTCAGATCTCTGGAATACTTCATGATCAGTGGTTGGCACACAGAAGGGACTTTATCCTCACTAATCTGCCTAACTTTCAGAACAGCAGAAAATTATTCAAAGGGTTTTGCGGTGGTGTGGAACCTCGTGTTCAAGTCACTTATGATGTTGTCCATAGCAGTAAAACACACTGTGTTCCGAAACACTGTTGCTGCACTGTCCTGAGCTGTCTCCTCTTGAGAGGTCTCATCATGGAATCTCTTCCTTTTCCTCTGGCGGCTGTGTTTCTTGCTAAATTGAGGTGCAACATCCATTTGCGTAGCAGTTAGTGTTTCCTCAGACAGGAGAGTCTCCCATCCATCTCTAAGAGTCTGCATCTCTTCCTTTAAGGCTCTGATATTGGCTGCCTCTGTGTCAAGTGACATTTTTCCTGACTGGAGAATCACATTCCTGTCCTCAATGCATTTCAGTACCTGCAATTATGCCAACTTACATGTCATTCAACCCAATGCTGCTCACCTCCTTCTTCAGTTGGGAGTAGGGCTGGTTCAGGGGGGTGGGGATGGGGAGACAGGGCTGGTTCAGGGGGGTGGGGATGGGGAGACAGGGCTGGTTCAGGGGTATGGGGATGGGGAGAAGGGCTGGTTCAGGGGGGGGTGATGGGGAGACAGGGCTGGTTCAGGGGGGTGGTGATGGGAGACAGGGCTGGTTCAGGGGGGTGGGGATGGGGAGACAGGGCTGGTTTAGGGGGGTGGGGATGGGGAGACAGGGCTGGTTCAGGGGGATGGGGAGACAGGGCTGGTTCAGGGGGATGGGGAGACAGGGCTGGTTTCCAGGGGTATGGGGATGGGGAGACAGGGCTGGTTCAGGGGTATGGGGATGGGAGACAGGGCTGGTTCAGGGGTATGGGGAGACAGGGCTGGTTCAGGGGGATGGGGATGGGGGAGACAGGGCTGATTCGGGGGGATGGGAGACAGGGCTGGTTCGGGGGGATGGGGAGACAGGGCTGATTTGGGGGGGATGGGGAGACAGGGCTGATTCGGGGGGATGGGGAGACAGGGCTGATTCGGGGGGATGGGGAGACAGGGCTGATTCGGGGGGGGGGGATGGGGAAGACAGGGCTGATTCGGGGGGATGGGGAGACAGGGCTGATTCGGGGGGATGGGGAGACAGGGCTGATTCGGGGGGATGGGGAGACAGGGCTGGTTCGGTGGGGGCTGGGGGGGGATGGGGAGACAGGGCTGATTCGGGGGGATGGGGAGACAGGGCTGGTTCGGGGGGATGGGGAGACAGGGCTGATTCGGGGGGATGGGGAGACAGGGCTGATTCGGGGGGATGGGGAGACAGGGCTGATTCGGGGGGGATGGGGAGACAGGGCTGATTCGGGGGGATGGGGAGACAGGGCTGGTTCGGGGGGATGGGGAGACAGGGCTGGTTCGGGGGGATGGGGAGACAGGGCTGATTCGGGGGGATGGGGAGACAGGGCTGATTCGGGGGGATGGGGAGACAGGGCTGATTCAGGGGGATGGGGAGACAGGGCTGATTCGGGGGGATGGGGAGACAGGGCTGGTTCGGGGGGATGGGGAGACAGGGCTGGTTCGGGGGGATGGGGAGACAGGGCTGATTCAGGGGGATGGGGAGACAGGGCTGGTTCGGGGGGATGGGGAGACAGGGCTGGTGAGTCTGAAGCTGTATCTGTTGGGCCTGGCACCAGGCAGGGACAACTGATTTAGTATGAACAGTTTGCTAAAAGTTTGCCTGCATTAAATGTCGGCTAAAAAAGGAGCGAAATGTAAACACATTTTCTGTGAAGATAACATTAGGTAACTAATGTTAGGGGAGCAAAAGTAGCATATTTCACTACGGATGAAGCTAACAGGTTCATTTCCACCAGTCACGGACGACACCCACCTTCCTTTGTGAAACATTGGGTGACATACTGTCGCCCTTTTCTCTCTCCTGTCCTGTCCTTTTCGTTTCTGGAAGCCAGATTTTTCTTTAGGAAACTGAGACATGATGCTCCACCGGCACTCGTCACTCACAATTCACTGCTAGCAAGTACCTGTCGCGCTTGGTTTCAAATCAAATCAAATTGTAATGTTTGATGCGAATAGTCTGAGTAGCCATTAGATTAGATGTTCAGGAGTCTTATGGCCTCTTGGTCCTAGACTTGGTACTCAGGTACCGCTTGCCATGTGGTAGCAGAGAGAACAGTCTATGACTAGGGTGGCTGGAGTCTTTGACCATTTTTAGGGCCTTCCTCTGACACCGCCAGATGGCAGGAAGCTTGGCCCCAGTGATGTAATGGGCCGTTCGCACTACCCTCTGTAGTGCCTTGTGAATTTTGACCTGTCTAAAGGTCCTGGGGGCAGGATCAAACCATTTCATGTAAATAGAGGGGGGTTGGGCAATACAGAGACTCTCTGGATGTTTACTTTTTGCCAAAAACAAGAAAATAAAAATAAACCGTTAGTTTATTAGTACATTGTAAATAAAATATTATATTAATGATGATAGGTTAATCATTTAATATAGAATGCTTTTTACCTAATGTTTTTTTTAACCTAATGTTTTTAGGGCCCCTGTCAGTCACAGGCCATTAGAATCGTCCTAACCCCCCCAACCCCCCATACGGCGCCCCTGTCTATAGGGTTTTAAAAAATGTTCTTGCCTGCTGTGGCTGAGACACGGAATGCCTAATGTCTGGCATGCCTGTACTTTTTTCATCACCTGCCTGTTGACCTCTCACCTCTAACTCTGTATGACCCTGTCTGTTTGTTCAGATGACTCCCTGCAGAAAGTGTCTCTGCTCCTGGACCACTATGGCATCGATATGAAGGACTTAACCCCTCCACAGCTGGCCAACCTGCCTGCAGCACTGAAACAGCTGCAGATGGAGAGTGCTACTGACTTGGACACCGACACAGCAGGTCTGTCAGAGCGCAGGCATGCAGCTGAACCCTGTCAAAGCACTACACTACGGGTCAAAGGTTTTCGAACACCTACCCATTCAAGGGTTTTTCTTTATTTTTTACTATTTTCTACATTATAGAATAATATAATAATATAATAATCAAAATGATGAAATAACACATATGGAATCATGTAGTAAACAAAAAAAGTGTTAAACAAAACTAAATATATTTTATATTTGAGATTCTTCAAATAGCCACCCTTTGCCTTGATGACAGATTTGTACACTCTTTGAATTCTCTCAACCAGCTTCACCTGGAATCCTTTTCCAACAGTCTTGAAGGAGTTCCCACATATATTGAACACTTGTTGGCTACTTTTCCTTCACTCTGAGGCCCGACTCATCCCAAACCATCTCAATTTGGTTGAGGTCGGGGATTGTGGAGGCCAGGTCATCTGATGCAAAGTGTGTTGGGTCATTGTCCTGTTGAAAAATAAATGATAGTCCCACCAGATGGGATCAAATCAAATTTTATTTTGATTTGTTTAACACTTTTTTGGGTTACTAGATGATGTGTTATTTTATAGTGTTGATGTCTTCAGTATTATTCTACAATGTAGAAAATAGTAAAAATAAAGAAAAACCTTTGTGTTCTAAAACTTTTTTCTTTTCTTTTTAACTTTACCCCTTTTTCTCCCCAATTTCATGGTATCTAATTGTTTTTAGAAGCTACTAACTTGTCTCATCGCTACAACTCCCGTACGGGCTCGGGAGAGATGAAGGTTGAAAGTCATGCGTCCTCCGATACACATTAAATGAGATGCCGTGATATAATAAAGGAAATCAAGTTGTGAACCACAACACACTGCAGGAATACCTGCAGTATCTTTATACAAAATGGCATGACCCAATAATGAGACGGAAAAATGTGACATTTTGCGGTGGGATTATACTGTGACAATTACAGACACTGAAACAATTATTATCTGTGTGTCAGATAATGAGAATCTGTGTTGTTTGCTTTTCAGACAAATACCGGAACAGTGCTGCTCCTCGTAAGAAGGTACGTTGAGATAAAACAGTAAAACTCTAGAAATTCAATTATTGCTCTTGGTTTATAAGTGTTGTTTATTTAACAATATGAAATGTTTTTTATACAATGTTAATAGCATTTACAGTAAATGTAGAATGGCAATAATTAGGCTTTCTGGTTGTTGTTGTTGCATCTACCAAACAGTAGGTGGCAGAACTTCCCCAATCTGAGGAAATCAGTGGTCTATTTGACATATCCTGGAGTAATATTCAAATGAAACATGTATTTATTAAATTATACTATAATGGATGTTAAGGTGTTTGGTGCCTCCTCCTATTCCTCATCAGATCACTGAAGGGGCCATGACACACAAGGTGGACAAATCTCCCGTGCTAGGGGCCCCCACCTCCCTTCCTGCCCCGCCCCCCACCATGGGGGCCCCTCCTGCCACAGAGGGAGCCAGTGTAAAGGAGCCAGGGGCCCCGGTGGAAACAGAGACGCAGGGGAAGAAAGAACCACCAGGAGGGACCACACATGTGAAGGAGGAATACGGCTACATCGTCACCAACCAAAGGTCTTCTAAGTCTAATGTTCATAAACACAGGAATGTTGGTGGAAGAGCGTATATCTGTCTGTCTGTCTACGTGTCTGTCTCAGAGTCTTTGATTGTACATGGCGTGTGTATGTAAGAGTGTGTGTGTGTCCGTGTGTATGAGTGTGTCCGTGTGTATGAGTGTGTCCGTGTGTATGAGTGTGTATGAGTGTGTATGAGTGTGTCCGTGTGTATGAGTGTGTCCGTGTGTATGAGTGTGTCCGTGTGTATGAGTGTGTATGAGTGTGTCCGTGTGTATGAGTGTGTCCGTGTGTATGAATGCATGTGTATTTCTCCGCAGCCCCCTCAGTCTGTACGACGGGGTGCGTCTGCTGGGGCTCCTGGCTGAGAGGATCCCACTCTCCACTGGCTCTTTCATCAACATCAGGTAGGCTATAGGCATAGAGGCCCACTGGCCGACTGGTCCAATGAGGAGAGATGACAATTAGCTGGCTGCTAATTGCTAATAAGCAGATGATAATTCGTTGGCTGGTTAAATCTGACACATTTACAGAAATGTTAATAAATGTGCATCGTCCTGATTGTCAAATTAAATGATCAGGAGATCTCAGTGTAGAGGGGCCATCTCAGTGTAGAGGGGCCATCTCAGGGGCGTCTCAGTGTAGAGGGGCCCGATCTCGGTGTAGAGGGGCCCGATCTCGGTGTAGAGGGGCCATCTCAGCTCAGGTACTTCTATGATCAACATGCTCCATTCCCTCTCCCAGGTGGCGCAGTGGTCTAAGGCACTGCATCGCAGTGCTAGCTGTGCAAGCAGAGATTCTGGGTTCGAGCCCAGGCTCTGTCTCAGCCGGCTGCGACCGGGAGGCCCAAGGGGCAGCGCACAATTGGCCTAGTGTCGTCCGGTTTAGGGAGGGTTTGGTCGGTAGGGATATCCTTGTCTCATCGCGCACTAGCGACTCCTGTGGCGGGCCGGGAGCAGTGCACGCAGACCAGGTCGCCAGGTGTACAGTGTTTCCTCTGACACATTGGTGTGGCTGGTTTCCGGTTTGGATGTGCTTTGTTTCAAGAAGCAGTGCGGCTTGGTTTGTTGTGTTTCGGAGGATGCATGGCTCTCGACCTTCACCTCTCCCGAGCCCGTACTGGAGTTGCAGCGATGAGACAAGATAGTAACTACTACAACAAGATAGTAACTACTACAACAAGATAGTAACTACTACAACAAGATAGTAACTACTACAACAAGATAGTAACTACTACAACAAGATAGTAACTACTACAACAAGATAGTAACTACTACCAATTGGATACCATGAAATTGGGAAGAAAAAAGGGGTTAAAAAAACAACAAAACAACAAAACAACAAAACAACAAAACATGCTCCATTCCTTTTCTGCCTGACCGCTGAGCTCAAACTTGGGTGTGGCGGCGAGGTGGAGCTCCCTCCGTCCTCTGTCCTCTCTCCTACACCCTCTCTCCTCCGTCCTCTCTCCTACACCCTCTCTCCTCTGTCCTCTCTCCTACACCCTCTCTCCTCCGTCCTCTCTCCTACACCCTCTCTCCTACACCCTCTCTCCTACACCCTCTCTCCTCTGTCCTCTCTCCTACACCCTCTCTCCTCCGTCCTCTCTCCTACACCCTCTCTACTCCGTCCTCTCTCCTACACCCTCTCTCCTCCGTCCTCTCTCCTACACCCTCTCTCCTACACCCTCTCTCCTCTGTCCTCTTTCCTACACCCTCTCTCCTCCGTCCTCTCTCCTACACCCTCTCTCCTACACCCTCTCTCCTCCGTCCTCTCTCCTACACCCTCTTTACTCTGTCCTCTCTCCTACACCCTCTCTCCTCCGTCCTCTCTCCTACACCCTCTCTCCTCCGTCCTCTCTCCTACACCCTCTCTCCTCCGTCCTCTCTCCTACACCCTCTTTACTCTGTCCTCTCTCCTACACCCTCTCTCCTCCGTCCTCTCTCCTCCGTCCTCTCTCCTACACCCTCTCTCCTCCGTCCTCTCTCCTACACCCTCTCTCCTCCGTCCTCTCTCCTACACCATCTCTCCTCCATCCTCTCTCCTCTGTGACCCGGAAACCGATGAGTGGTCGAGTGGTTGAGGAAATGTAAATTAATTAATAGGTGAACGGAAGAGTCCTCCCCTCCTCGATAGCCACCTTTCATCGAGGATAATCATTTGGATCCTACCTGAGTCCTACCTGAGTCCTTTGTGGAAAAGTTTGGAAATCTGCCACAACCCTTTTGAATCCGCTTTTGTTTTGGCGGAGGAGAAAACCATGCACATGGTTAAGAACAAAAAATGATAAGTAGCATTATCTATAACATGTCTGGCACAACTAACTTAGTTTTTTTTTATCTCTTTACACATTTATTTTGGGATCCACCCTGTAAACCTCATTAGTAAGTGGAGAAGGAGAGTCTCATTTATTTTGGGATCCACCCTGTAAACCTCATTAGTAAGTGGAGAAGGAGAGTCTCATTTATTTTGGGATCCACCCTGTAAACCTCATTAGTAAGTGGAGAAGGAGAGTCTCATTTATTTTGGGATCCACCCTGTAAACCTCATTAGTAAGTGGAGAAGGAGAGTCTCATTTTCCTCCGCGTTGCTTCTCCTCAATCACCTTTGACTTTTTTCAAAAGGAGGTGAGGCAGAATGGAGGAGAGAGGACGTATGAGTTGAGGAAATCAGAAATAGAGGAAGCACTAAAAACAGACAAAATATCACTATTGTAAAATGTGTATAATGTGTATAAACTGAAGGCCTTAGTGTTATTGTTAATTAGTTTACTCCAATTGGGGGAGGGGTGGTAGGGTTTGTGGGGAATAATAAAGGTATATTCTAAAACAAAAGTGTGTATATGTATGTATGTACAGTTGAAGTCGGAAGTTTACATACCCCTTAGCCAAATACATTTAAATTCAGTTTTTCACAATTCCTGATCACAATTCCTAGTAAAAATTCCCTGTCTTAGGTCAGGTAGGATCACAACTTTATTTTAAGAATGTGAAATGTCAGAATAATAGTAGAAAGAATGATTTATTTCAGATTTGATTTCTTTCATCACATTCCCGTTGGGTCAGAAGTTTACATACAGTCAATTAGTATTTGGTAGCATTGCCTTTGAATTGTTTAACTTGGGTCAAACGTTTCGGGTAGCCTTCCACAAGCTTCACACAATAAGTTGGGTGAATTTTGTCCCATTCCTCCTGACAGAGCTGGTGTAATTGAGTCAGGTTTGTAGGCCTCCTTGCTTGCACACACGTTTTCCAGTTGTGCCCACCAATTTTATACGGGATTGAGGTCAGGGCTTTGTGATGGCCACTCCAATACCTTGACTTTGTTGTCCTTAAGCAATTTTGCCACAACTTTGGAAGTATGCTTGGGGTCATGGTCCATTTGGAAGTATGCTTGGGGTCATGGTCCATTTGGAAGACCCATTTGCGACCAAGCTTTAACTTTTTGACTGATGTCTTGAGATGTTGCTTCAGTATATTCACATCATTTTCTTTCCTCATGATGACATCTACTTTGTGAAGTGCACCAGTCCCTTCTGCAGCAAAGCACTCCCACAACATGATGCTGCCACCCCATGCTTCACGGTCCTCCAAACATAACGATGGTCATTATGGCCAAACAGTTCTATTTTGTTTCATCAGACCAAAGGATATTTCTCCAAAATGTACGATCTTTGTCCCCATGTGCAGTTGCAAACCGTAGTCTGGCTTTTTTGTGGCAGTTTTGGAGCACTGGCTTCTTCCTTGCTGAGCGGCCTTTCAGGTTATGTCGATATAGGACTTGTTTTACTGTGGATATTGATACTTTTGTACCTGTTTCCTCCAGCATCTTCACAAGGTCCTTTGTTGTTGTTCTAGGATTGATTTGCACTTTTCACACCAAAGTACGTTCATCTCTAGGAGACAGAACGCGTCTCCTTCCTGAGTGGTATGATGGCTGCGTGGTCCCATGGTGTTTATACTTGCTTACTATTGTTTGTACAGATGAACGTGGTACCTTCAGGCGTTTGGAAATTGCTCCCAAGGATGAACCAGACTTGTGGAGGTCTACACATTTTTTTTCTGAGCTTTTGGCTGATTTATTTTTATTTTCCCATGATGTCAAGCAAAGAGGCACTGAGTTTGAGGGTAGGCCTCGAAATATATCCACAGGTACACCTCCAATTGACTCAAATGATGTTCCTTAGCCTATAAGAAGCTTCTAAAGCCATGACAATTTTCTGAATTTTCCAAGCTGTTTATAGGCACGGTCAATTTAGTGTATGTAAACTTCTGACCCACTGGAATTGTGATACAGTGAATTCTAAGTGAAATAATCTGTCTGTAAACAATTGTTGGAAAAATTATATGTGTCATGCGCAAAGTAGATGTCATAACCGACTTGCCAAAACTATAGTTTGTTAACAAGAAATTTGTGGAGTGGTTGAAAACGAGTTTGAATGACTCCAACCTAAGTGTATGTAACTTCAGACTTCAACTGTACTGCATGTATGTGTGTATGTGTGTGTGTATGTATATGTGTGTGGGTGTGTGTGTATATGTATGTACAGTATATCACAAAAGTGAGTATACCCCTCACATTTTTGTAAATATTTGAGTATATCTTTGCATGTGACAACACTGAAGAAATGACACTTTGCTACAATGTAAAGTAGTGAGTGTACAGCTTGTATAACAGTGTACATTTGGGGCTTATTGACACCTAAAATAAAGCCCCCCCCCCCACTCCCCAGTCATCCTGCTCCTACCACCATCCCACCACCCCTCTCTCTCCCGGCCCCAGCTATATTAATCAATAGTTTGATGGAATGTTCCTGTCTGTCTCTCTACAGTGTGGTGGGCCCTGCCCTGACATTCCGTGTTCGCCCCAACAGCCAGAACCTGAGTGCTGAAGACGTGGCAGAGAAAGCCGGTAAGTGGACCTGTTCCCGGGTCAGACGGGGTCAAATTGACCCAATGTCCCGCTGCTCTATGTAAACCACCAAGACAAATATCTACACACACACACACACAACTTGGACAAAAAGTGAGATAGGGGTATAAAAGGGATTTTTGAACCACTCTAGTGTTTTTTAAAATATATAATAGCAAGAATATAACTTTTTTGCAAGACGGCAACTATTTTATTTTGTTTCATAATTTACTCAGTTGCAGAGAAGAACTTTCTGGAGTCTGAAACTGCTCTGAAGATTCTGCAGACAGGTGTCGGTGAGGTAAGGGAATGTTATGCTGCATTTAGTGTGTGTGTGTGCGGGAGAGACGGGGGTCTCTTTGCATTAGAATCTATTGGCATTCATCATCAATATTCTTTGCGTCCTTCTGTGCATTTTCACAGTCAAACTATTTTCCTCTGCCTGAAATGCCTAGAATGGCTAAAATCCTTTGATATGACAAACGTATTTTGCGGTCGAATGAAACGTGCGCGCTCTCGAAAGACACAAGACTGTCTCTTTAATTCATATTGGTCACGCGCACCACTCCTCTCTTGTCGTCTCACATCGTCCCTGGGTCTGAGCTAGTAGGTCACACTGCCGCCAAAATTCAATCAAATGATGCGCTATTTTCCACTTTATAAACGCATTATGGAAAGCAAGAGACAGATCTTATTTTATTTTGTGCACTATCAAAGTCAAGTAGTCTTTCTTTCACGGAAGGTGGATGTTTGGTGAGTGTCGCTTATATTTAGCCTACTAATAGGCTATTCATACTTTTGAATGGTAGATTTGTCTAGAGTTATTCTTATTATGGGCCCAAGTCGCGAATTGTATTTCTTATAGGCCTAATTTGATTCTATAATAGTTATATTTAGTTCCACTTCAAATATGTCTACGATTTAGTTGCCATTTGTAAATTGCTTACGCATTAATGTTATCTGTTAGTTTAGACCTTTTCATCCGATTCTGCCGGCATAGCGCACGCACATCTACGAGATGCCCAGCCCGCGTGGTGTGTGGGGGATTGTCGCATGATTCGTTGTCAAATATTATGATTTGGTTTATCTGGGTATTTAATCATAATGAAGATTTTAACATATTCAAGAACGTACAGCAAATAACAGTTATCGAATTGAATCTGTTTGAGGACACGTCTATCAATATTATAATATTTAACGGGACCTATATCGGGTTACAGTAATTAGTGTTGGTGCACATTGTAACTGGATCTTGTTTGCATTTGGAATAATTTCCCATTGGCAATCTCTCCTCTGGAATTATAAGAATCCTGCAATAATGTCCATTAGATTTCTCTTGGAAGTCTGAAATTGTGCATACACACACATGTACCAGTGTGTGTAATCTAAGTTTAAAACCCTTTAATTCTAGTTGTCAATTCCATTTTTTTATTTAGTGAAAAAAAATGTTAGGCCTTTATGTTTGCTAACTGTTTGCATCACTCACAATAGTGATGAATGAAGTTGCATATCGCTTTTGGCAACAACAAACTGAGTTAAGACACTTGTGACAGAAGTCAATGTCTGCAGTAATGGAATGATCTGGAGTCTATCTACTGTACTCATCACGCTACTCTTCTATTGAATCAACCTCTTGGTCTCTCTGTTGTCTTCAATCTAAACTGCAACCTCTTGGTCTCTCCGTCTTCAATCTAAACTGCAACCTCTTGGTCTCTCTGTTGCCTTAAATCAATCAGTCTCTCCCTCCCTCCCTCCCTCCCCTATACCCATCTTTCCCTCCCCTATACCCATCCTTCCCCCCTATACCCATCCTTCCCTTCCCTCCTATACCCATCCTTCCCTCCTATACCCATCCCTCCCTCCCTCCCCTCCTATACCCATCCCTCCCTCCCCTCCTATACCCATCCCTCCCTCCCTCCCCTCCTATACCCATCCCTCCCTCCTAAACCCATCCCTCCCTCCCTCCCCTCCTATACCCATCCCTCCCTCCTATACCCATCCCTCCCTCCCTCCCCTCCTATACCCATCCCTCCCTCCCTCCCTCCCCTCCTATACCCATCCCTCCCTCCGCTCCTATACCCATCCCTCCCTCCGCTCCTATACCCATCCCTCCCTCCCCTCCTATACCCATCCCTCTCTTCTTCCCTCCCTCCCCTCCTATACCCTTCCCTCCCTCCCCTCCTATACCCATCCCTCTCTTCTTCCCTCCCTCCCCTCCTATACCCACCTATTTCTCCCCATCCCCTCCTATACCCACCCATCCTTTCCTCCCTCCCCTCCCATACCCATCCCTCCCTCCCCTCCTATACCCATCCCTCCCTCCCCTCCTATACCCATCCCTCCCTCCCCTCCTATACCCATCCCTCCCTCCCCTCCTATACCCATCCCTCCCTCCCCTCCTATACCATCCCTCCCTCCCCTCCTATACCATCCCTCCCTCCCCTCCCATACCCATCCCTCCCTCCCCTCCTATACCCACCCATCCCTCTCCTCCTATACCCACCCATCCCTCCCCTCCTCCACCCACCCATCCCTCCCTCCCCTCCTATACCCATCCATCCCTCCCTCCTAAACCAATCGCCCCCTTCCTCCGTCTCTCCTCTCCTACACCCACCCCTCACCCCTACATCCCCTGATGTCAGTTAGGTAAATTCACCTCATGTCCAGATCTTAATAGTCGTCCCCAGAAACCGGTCATTCAGCTCTTCCCTCTTTCTGTTTTCTTCCCCTTCCCCCCTTTTCTCTCCATCTCTCATCTTTGGGCCCCTTTAGACTACCCCCCCAAATATCTCAGACTATAGCTCCACCTTTCACCCCAATGTCTCAGACTATACCTTCACCCCCTACCCCAATTTCTGACTATAGCTCCACCCCCCCACCCCACCCCAATCCCCCATGTCAGACTATAGCACTCCCCACCCCAATGTCTCAGACTATAGCTCCATCCCCCAACCTCCAAATCCTTCAGCACATTCCTGGGGCCTCTGAAGAGGAAAGAGAGGTCAGGAGGGCAGGAGAGGCAACCAGGGAGGAAAAGGAGAGATGAAAGAGAACAAATGATTGGGGGTCAGGCTGCAACAGTACTTGTGTTGCATTCAGTGGGGTACAATGTAGAATTTTTTTTCGCAACGTGAATATCTCTGTTCTGATTGGACTTTTCACTCTGTTTCAAAACATTTTCACCCTAATGAACACCACCCAGGTACTTCCTCAATAATAATAACTTTGATCAATTATTCTGTTGCAGGACATTAGTGGGGCTCTAAAGAACCAGAGTCTCATCCTTCCACTAAAGAATAAACACTCTTTCAAAAGCTATTTTATTGGCTCATCAGTGAGATATTCAGCTAACAATTTTGTTTTCCTTCCCTCTCTCTCTGTCACCTCCCCTCTCGACAGAGAACTGATGGGCGGGGCTTACCTCAGGCCACCCGGGTCCGAGATGGCTCCCGTTGGGTGTTCATGACCATGGTGGGCGTGGCCTGTGTTGGCGGGATCCTGATGGCGACAATGACCATCGTCTGCCTGCGTCGCCACACCAACCGCCTGGCGTCTGAGAAGCTAGGCCTGGGCCCAGAGGGAGGCAGCGTTACACACCAGGAGTACCAGGTAGGTGCACACACACACACACACACAGACACACACACATAGGTAAGTAGGCCCAGCCATCAACTGACACCTCACAGCCATGCAGGACCAAGTCAAGTGGGAGTACTGTAGATGATGGACATACAGCACATTGCTCGATGAGATATGATTGACAAACCAATTTCCCCTCGGTGATGAATAAAGTATTTATCTTACATGGGTTTGTCCAGCCACTATATCTTAGGCTTCTTATGTCGCCCTCTCTTCACCAATGTCAACAGTGGAATACTCTCTAAAAAGACAACTCACAAACAGTCCAACATGAACACATTCACTCTTCAGTTTTCAACCTGCACAAGGATTCACTAGTCTGAGACATGAGACGTATTGAAAGAGACCTGTGCATGCTGCAGACCCCAACTTCCCAGGACTACCAGTGTGACTGTATCGCGGGACATTGATCCCTGATTTAGTAATACATTGTGTCCGTAGAAAACCCATTGACTGTCATGGTCCCCTTCTCCTTCTGTCAGGACCTGTGTCGTCAGCACATGGGATCCAGGGGACTCTTTGAGCGTCAGGAGGGGGCAGGAGCTGCGGGGGGTGCTAGTGGAGGTGGTGGTGGAGGAGGAGGTGGTGGAGGAGGAGGTGGCGGTGGTGGTGGTGGTGGTGGAGGAGGTACGGACACGTCCAGGGTGAGCAGTGTGTCGTCCCAGTTCAGTGATGCGCCCCAGCCCAGCGACGCGCCCCAGCCCAGCCCGAGCTCCCACAGCAGCACCTCTTCCTGGTGCGAGGAACCAGCACAGACCAACATGGACATCTCCACCGGTCATATGATCCTGGTCAGTGTCACTCTGAACATTTACTCTATGCATTCATTCATTCATTCATTCATTTATTCCTACTCTGCCTCAGATCTGAGTTATGAGTACAGAGGAGGTTCTCAGTACTAGGGTGACTCTTACTTATATAATACACTACACTCTTCCTCTGTCAATGTCTTCAACTGGATGAATCTGTCTTCTAGAGTCTGATGGTTAATGTGTATTTAATTGTCAGTACCAGACCTGGGTTCAAATAGTATTTGTTTTCCATCAAATACTTTTGCTGCGCTTGATCGAACTTGCCTAACTTCATTCCGCAGTGGAACCAATGGACTAGTCCCAAAAGTGCAAATCTTACCCACCTGGCACTGCAGGCAGGCTCAATCAAACCCCAAAAATATTTGAAATAAAACAAATACTATTTGAATCCAGTTCTGGTACTGACAGTTAAATACACATTAACCATCAGACTCTAGAAGACAGATTCATCCAGTTGAAGGCATTGACAGAGGAAGAGTGTAGTGTATTATCTAAGTAAGAGTCACCCTAGTACTGAGAACCTCCTCTGTCCTCCTAACTCACAGGCTTACATGGAGGACCACCTGAAGAACAAGGACCGTCTGCTGAAGGAGTGGGAGGCCCTGTGTTCCTACCAGGCTGAACCCAGCACCATGTCTGTGGCGCAGAGTGACACCAACCTGAAGAAGAACCGCTGCCCTGACTCTGTGCCCTGTAAGTTCTTCTTCGTCCCCTCATCCTCCTCTTTCTTCTTCCCTCCTTTCTTCCACATCTCCTCCTTCATTTATTTTCCCTTTGTATTTTCTTGGGTGATTTTTGTTGAACAGAAAGTGATAGCCTGGGTCCCAGGGCTGTTTGGGCTGTTTTGCTCCTTGTCAATCTCTCACCAAACATGTAATGTCAACTGATCTGAGACCAGGCTAGGAGAGTGGACGGACAGGAAAGTTAGGGGGAGATCTAGTCAAAATGACAGTGGGTCAGATTAAACCCACACAGACTGTATGCTGAGGGTGACCGCCGGCACCACCAGCTAGACCACCCAGGTGGCCTGGCCTCCATGATTCTAGGTTAAACCACCCAGGTGGCCTGGCCTCCATGATTCTAGGTTAAACCACCCAGGTGGCCTGGCCTCCATGATTCTAGGTTAAACCACCCAGGTGGCCTGGCCTCCATGATTCTAGGTTAAACCACCCAGGTGGCCTGGCATCCGTGATTCTAGGTTAAACCACCCAGGTGGCCTGGCATCCGTGATTCTAGGTTAAACCACCCAGGTGGCCTGGCCTCCGTGATTCTAGGTTAAACCACTCAGGTGGCCTGGCCTCCGTGATTCTAGGTTAAACCACCCAGGTGGCCTGGCCTCCGTGATTCTAGGTTAAACCATCCAGGCGGCCTCCGTGATTCTAGGTTTTTGTTTTGTGTCTTTGCTCTGCAGATGATCACTCCAGGGTGAAGATGAAGGCGGAGAACAACCCCTCCAGGACCGACTACATCAACGCCAGCACCATAGTAAGAAGTCATCTTGATCCCCGCTGTCACCAGCAGTACCTGTCTAGGTTAACTCAGATCCATACCAGTGAACAAAATTGGTTGAAAGACATCTTTTTAACCTCTTTGCAACCAAAAATATGTATTTTCAACATCTTGTGCTCATGGGGATAGATCCCCACACAAAACCTTCTCTATATATCACTCTGATCTGTATTAGAAAAGGGCCTCGGGGCAGAAGTGCTGATCTAGAATCCATATGATCTGTCATTATGATCTAAAAGACTGATCCTATATCAGGACTCCTACTCTGATACTCTTTTTGAATATGGCGCTGGTCCCACCTATGGCCCTGTAGCCGTCTCCGACACCAACACTCTATTGATCAAACTGGAACACTAGTTGTGGAATCTCTCCCCTGATGCTCCCCAAATGGTACTCTGTCCCCTACCCAGTGCACTACTTATGACCAGAGTGCTATGTGCCCTGCTCAAAAGAAGTGCACTATATAGGGAATAGGGTGCCATTTGGGAAGAAGATCCACTCACCCGCCCCGTAAATGCCACTGGTCAGTGAATGGAGCCGTTGCCACGGCGACCACCAGTGTCCATAGTGTCCTCTATTGTGGATGCCAGGAGGTGACCCATGATGACCTTTCCCCTCTGTGACCCCTAGATTGAGCATGACCCCCGGATGCCAACGTACATCGCCACCCAAGGACCCCTGTCTCACACCATCGCCGACTTCTGGCAGGTCAGTCACTCCAGATGAGTGTTCATATGTGTGTAATATGAATACAATTCAAATGCAAAACTTTATTGTCCCTTTAGGGACATGCCAATTTGTTGCTGCTGCTTTAATCTAAATGTTTTAAGAATGTACCCTAACTTGAACCATATAATGTGTACAAACATTTGTTCACATAAATCAACACTCAAAACACATGTCAATGTGATGATGAAAGAAGATGACATTATGATGTTATTGGTCTCCAAGCTCTATGTTGACATGTTCTAGTGTGTGTGATGGTGTTCCTCTATAGATGGTTTGGGAGAATGGCTGCACGGTGATAGTGATGATGACAGCCCTGGTTGAGGACGGAGAGAAACAGTGTGATCGCTACTGGCCTGACGAGGGATCCTCCCTCTACCACATCTATGAGGTGTGTGTGTCTGACTTGGTGTGTGTGTGTGTGTCTGTCTGTCCTGATCTGTAACAATGGTCTGTGTGTCCATCAGGTGAACCTGGTTTCGGAGCACATCTGGTGCAATGACTTCCTGGTTCGTAGTTTCTACCTGAAGAACGTCCAGACCCAGGAGACCCGCACACTCACCCAGTTCCACTTCCTCAGCTGGCCTGCCCAGGGCATCCCCACCTCCACACGCACCCTACTGGACTTCCGCAGGTACCGCATGGACATTGAAGCAGGGTTGTGTTTACTAGGCACGAAATGGGGGGGGGGGAAATGGACTGAAACAGGGAGTGACTACTGCTCATTTTCATTTTCCGTTTGAAGAACACTTTAAAAACATTGCATGCTATAATGAACACAACCCAGATTTACAGGACAACAGAATGTTTGACATTTTGAGGTTTGGAAGGGGTTTTATTATATGATACATCCTATGGTTATGCTCCTATCTCGTTTGGTCTCATTCCTTTGTCACTCGTCAACAGTGTCAGTTTAATGTTTAATCTGATCCCTACTAGATGATGGGATGACCAAAACATATACAACATATGTCATTTCACTCATCCATCCTGCTCTCTTTCCTTTTACACTCTGTCTGTCTCGCTCTGTCTCTCTCTGTGTGTTGTCTCTACTTAATTAGCCTTTCTCTTTCAATCCCTCCTCACATCTCTCCCTCTGTCCCTCCTCTTCTTTGCTCTCACACATCTATCTTGCGATGGAGGTCAGCGGGCTCTTGATATTTTACATATCTGTCCGTGTCATCTTTGTGATTTGCAGCTAGTAGTCTGGGTCCAGTTGCATAGTCACAAAAATGATCATGGACAGGTGTGGCTGCAGCAGGAGGTCCATCGCCTAACCCCTTTGCTCCCTCGTCTCTCTCCCTGTTTTATACTCTCTCTGTCTACATTTCTCTCACCCTTTTGACTCTCCTCCTCATCACTATGCTGCGAACGCTCCTCTTTATCTACAAGTTATTTTCATCCTATAATGATTGTTCAACTGGAGTGGAGCTTCAAAACAGGGCTGTTTTCCTCCATATTGAAAACACACTGACTGCTTGTTTAGAACCGCTGCGTTCCAGTGCGACTATATTGCTGCCAGATCTCCTAATGCTTGCATAGGTCTTTAAAAAAGATCAGCGAGCCACATCGTGTGATTACGCAGTCTGATGCCCAACTGCACAGTCAGATGACGTGGCACGCAACCATTGGTTGATGCAATGCAACATCTGCAATGTAAACGGCCTGGAATGCGACTTAAACATTTTTATTAATTAGGACACGGCTGCAATCGAGCTAGGATTTGTGTTGTTGTCCTCATTTTAGCTTATCTGACGTTTGTATGACTTGCCATTGTCAAGCATGATCAATATATATGTTCTCCATCAGTGTTCACTATTCATTCAGTATTCACTTATATTTGATCTCCCTCTCTCCCTGCTGCTCCACAGAAAGGTGAATAAGTGCTACAGAGGCAGATCTTGTCCGATCATTGTACACTGCAGGTAAACCAACGTTTGCAATACCACTTTTGTCCACATGGTGGCAGAACCTCGCGATTCTCTTTCAGATGCTGCTTGGTTCAGGTGTTGTCGGGGAGAGTGTAAATGTAGCACTGATGTTCCACTATATTGACCCAGATGCTTCATTGGCCGCCCTAACAATGAAAATAAATGTAAAAATGGAAGACAGTCGGGACGAGGCAAGACAGGTGACCCGTGTGGCTCAGTTGGTAGAGTGTGGCGCTTGCAACACCAGAGTTACAAAAAAAAGTATGCACTCACTGCTGTATATCGCTCTGGATAATAGTGTCTGCTAAATGACTAACATGTAAAAATGTCATTCTAGCTAATGAGAGGGCAGATACGCGTGTGAACAACCGCAATGGTATTTGCTAGCCTAGGATCCTTGAGACGTCCCTATCCCGTTGAATTGTAAAACGGTTAAAGATCCCGCATAGCACAACTTCGATATAAAGTTGCCTGGATGGTGTTCTACTTATACACGCGCAACAACCTAAGAATTACAAAACTTATATTCGATCAAATAAACCTCACGTAACAAATAAACCATTACATTTTTTGTTAACCAAATTCGACATTCATTGACCACCATACAAAAACTCATTGCTTGGTGTGCGGAAAGAAAGCCACCTGCTGGGGAACAGAGATTTTGGGCCGAGTTATCCCTCTCACTTCGCCTCTTCCTCTCTGAATGCACTCTATTATCTGTGGTGGTGTTATGACTAAATAATGCATGCTATATAGATTGACGTTTATTGTCCAACAAGAGAGAATTCTTAGCACAGCTTGCACATTACATACACAAAACACAGCAGGAAACAAACAACCAGAGGGGGCTGGTGGGAGGAGCTATAGGAAGACTGCTCATTGTAATGGCTAGAATGGAATCAATGGAATGGTACCAAACACATGGAAACAACGTGTTTAACTCCGTTCCATTGATTCCATTCCAGCCAATACAATGAGCCCGTCTTCCTATAGCTCCTCCCACCAGCCTCCTCAGCAAACAACAGTTGTAAGTTGATTTGTTTATTGTTCAGTGAGTGGTTTGGTCTATTAATGTTAAGATGTTCATGTTTTCCTACACAGTGATGGTACAGGCCGGACTGGCACCTACATCCTGATTGACATGGTTCTGAACCGCATGGCCAAGGGTAAGCATATTAGACTGTGCATTTCCGTGTATGTAAATGTATGTGTGATCTTGGTATAGGAGTGTTTTCTGCATGCATTTTTGGCTTAAAATTGAAGTTTTATTTCAGGAGTGAAGGAGATTGACATTGCTGCTACCCTGGAACACGTCCGTGACCAGAGACCAGGGATGGTGCGCACCAAGGTACTGTCATAAATACAACCATGTGTATGTACAGTATATCATCTATGGTGGATAAATTCCCAAACATGACATGCATTGCGTCATCAGACCATAACGTACAGCCACAATTGGATTATAACCCATCTATTCACTGTTCAATTTAAATCACATAATGATCATTTTCCCTACAGGAGCAGTTTGAGTTTGCCCTGACCGCTGTGGCGGAGGAGGTGAATGCCATCCTGAAAGCCCTGCCCCAGTGAAACCAACTCGATCCAGACCTGCCTGTACCACAGACCCTCCCCCACTCAATGATCCTTCCCTTGCGCCATGGAATTATATCTGCAATCATCAACTGTGTCTTACCTCACCTTGTCTCTACAATATGGTGTAGAATGACCAAGCTGTTCTTTGTGCTTTCTCTCCTGTTTGAATGATGCCTTTGATTTCTTGCTATTCTCTGTCGTGGTGATGAGGAAGAGGGTGTTTCTGTCAGCTTCTATACGTGTCCTCTGACAGAGTTCCCTCGTGAACAGTTTCCAGGTTATTGGGGTGAGCTGAGATGGCTTATTGTTCTCTCATAGGTAGATAGAAATCATATATTTTAACGTTTTACATCAAAGAACTATGTCCTTTTCAGAGTGTCATCACAAAGGTTTCGGCTGTGGTTGGTGAATGAGGATGGATGTGAGTCGAAGGCTTGCCAGCTGTCACTCTCCGATTCTCCCTGCTCCTCAGAGCGTATTTGTTTACAATTTACCAAAATCTCAAACCCTGCTCATTCACATTCCATGTTCTCGTGTTTTACTAACTCTCTAGGTAAAATGACTAACCCATACTTCCCTCTTCTCTTCCTGTGCCATATAGATTGTTGTAAATGATTTGTTCAATTATTGTTGTTTACCTCAAGCAAACCAGAAAAAAATAAACAAAAAATGTTAAAATATGAAAAATGCCTATTTTGTAACTTTGTGTGGTAACTAATAAACGTTGATGTGTGTGTTGCAAATGCTTAATAGACTGAGTGCTGTTTTCTCAGATTTTTTTTTACAATGTTTATTTATTGTGCAGGTTTTCATTTTTTTCAAATCCTACCAATCACAATCGTTCAAGGGGTCAAATTAGTTTTCAAACATGCACGTGTCGTATTTGCCACGCAAACAGACTGACGTCTCCTACTGCCAACGAGAGCTAGTGTGAGGTAAGGTTTCATCCCAATATGCTGACAAAATCATCCAATCCAAGTGTTATGAACATTCAACGTTATAGTAATATAAATGTACTTTCAACCACGAAGTCCTTTTGATTCACGGCCAGCCGTGAAGGCATATCGCGCGCCAGAGAGGCCACGCCAATGCTGTTAGCTAGCTCTTTTAGCTAACTTAAGGCATATCATCCCCTTCATACAGAAAGAATTAGCGAAAATGTGTACTCTTTTTACTCACTATTTTATTGGCCAGTCTAGTTTACGTTCGACTATAATCTGATAGCAAGAGGTGGGGAAACTAGCTCCGGCTCGGAAAACGGTTTTGATCGGTCATCCAACTCATAATTCCAAAACGGGCATCTTTCTAGAACTCCGTCCTGAAGATCACTGACGTCATGATTTGAGCTCTGTTTTTGTCCCGAGTTCCCAATGCCACGTTCAGAACAACTGGGAACTCTGGAAAAATACGAGGTCAAATCTTGACGTCAGTTATATTTAGGTCGGAAAGTCGGCGCTCCAGAAAGAGTACCCAAGTTCGATTTTCCCCAGTCGGACCTCGTTTTTTCCCTCGTTCCCAGTTGTTTTGAACGCCCTGAAGTCGGATGTCAGAGTTCCCAGTTGTCATGAAAGCACTATTAGAAAATGTGTAGAGTGTATGTCATAAGGTAGATAATCACAGAATCCGTAAAAACAATGAGTTATTGTTTTCTCTGATATGCCTACAATTTAAGTCCTCTTATTGATACTGGGTTTGGTAGACAGCAATATTTTCAGGGTCTAACAAAGTGGGATTTAACAACAGGATGCAGGATCACCATCACTTCAATCACCCATAGAAGGGAAAGGCTGTTAACATTTAGGCCCTAATGCATGTTTAATCTCTTCATTGCTAGCAAGGCAGTGATGAGCTCAGTAAGAGGATTGGGTTGTTTTTCAAAGTGGAGATTGTTTACTAATGAAAGTGAATTCCATAAATTTCAAGAGTACAGTATTATAACTTGAGTGCATTTTGTTGTACAGGATCTGTACTATAGCATGCAGTAGCATAAGGTTGTATGGTCAGAAAACATCTGGAGAGATTGCAGAGAGCCAGAGGGTTAATGTTTGATCAAATCTGGTTTAGTAAACCTCTCTAAATGTCTGACTTGTACGTTTGGCAGCTCCATATAGCTTGGCCTACCACCAACTTTAGAAACGTCTCACTTTAAAATGTCCTACAGTTGTATGCTGAATCTTTTTCTCAGCTTGGCACATCACGCCGACAGCGTCATTGCAGTTTTTGGTACATCAGAAGTACATTCATTTTCAATGTATTTATTTAAATTTTATTTCACTAGGCAAGTCAGTTAAGAACAAATTCTTATTTACAATGACAGCCTAGGAACAGTGGGTTAACTGCCTTGTTCAGGGCCAGAACAACAGATTTTTACCTTGTCAGCTCAGGGATTGATCTAGCAACCTTTGGGTTACTGGCCCAACACTCTAACCACTAGGCGACCTGCAGTGTTTGCCTTGCAGCATTGCGTTGCAGAGGCAGTTGCAGTGTGTTCGGTGTGGTGCATACATTGGATTTATTGAACATATGCTTCAAACTGTATACATAGACTGATTGACAGAAATGGTAGCAGAAGGGGAATGTTGAACTTTTGTTGCACACATCCAGATGATGCTGCATATTATTTTGCAAAATTACGCTGTCGGTGTGATCATCGCGTCAGATATATCTGCTACTTCATGTCGACATACCAAGAGGTTTCAACCAGTAAACACAAAATGCTTTTTTTCTTTCATATTTTATTCAAAATGGCTGATGTGAGGCAGGAAGGTTCTTCTTGTAGCTGGGTGGAATGTGCTTACTCTATGGAATGATTTCCAATATTAGTCCGTTAAACCCTTTTTGTTGTTTTCTTACTACTTGCACTATCCGGGACTGGTAGACTATATTAATGGAACATCAGCAGATCAGGAGTTACACCCTTTAGTACTCCTCTCCTTCTTCATCCTCTTCTCCGATGCTGTCAGTACCCACCTCTTCATAATCCTTCTCCAGGGCTGCCATGTCTTCTCTGGCCTCTGAGAACTCTCCCTCCTCCATGCCCTCTCCCACATACCAGTGCACAAAGGCTCTCTTGGCGTACATCAGGTCAAACTTGTGGTCAAGCCTGGCCCAGGCCTCAGCGATGGCGGTGGTGTTGCTCAGCATACACACAGCTCTCTGGACCTTGGCCAGATCTCCTCCAGGGACCACTGTGGGTGGCTGGTAGTTGATACCGACCTTGAAGCCAGTGGGACACCAGTCTACAAACTGGATGGTGCGCTTGGTCTTGATGGTGGCGATGGCAGAGTTGACATCTTTGGGCACAACGTCACCACGGTAGAGCAGGCAGCAGGCCATGTACTTGCCGTGACGTGGGTCACATTTCACCATCTGATTGGCTGGCTCAAAGCAGGCGTTGGTGATGTCAGCAACAGACAGCTGCTCATGGTAGGCCTTCTCAGCAGAGATGACTGGAGCATAGGTTGCCAGAGGGAAGTGGATACGAGGGTAAGGCACCAAGTTGGTCTGGAACTCTGTCAGGTCCACATTGAGAGCTCCATCAAAACGCAGGGAGGCGGTGATGGAGGAGACGATCTGCCCAATCAGCCTGTTGAGGTTGGTGTAGGTGGGGCGCTCAATGTCCAGGTTCCTGCGGCAGATATCATAGATGGCCTCATTGTCCACCATGAAGGCACAGTCCGAGTGCTCCAGGGTGGTGTGGGTGGTCAGGATGGAGTTGTAAGGCTCTACCACAGCAGTAGAAACTTGGGGAGCAGGGTAAACAGCAAATTCAAGCTTGGACTTCTTCCCATAGTCGACAGAGAGACGTTCCATCAGCAGGGAGGTGAACCCAGAGCCGGTGCCTCCTCCAAAGCTGTGGAAGATCAGGAAGCCCTGGAGCCCAGTGCACTGGTCAGCCTGAAAGAAACAAAGGAAAGAAAATGTAATTATTACCCTTCATTGAAATGTATACCTTTTGGTTTCAGTACAAGGTCATCACAAGGCCTAGCAATGAAATGGATCTTACCAGTTTGCGAGTCCTATCGAGTACCAGGTCGATGATCTCCTTGCCAA
The DNA here is from genome assembly GCF_002021735.2 of Oncorhynchus kisutch. Taxonomy (NCBI): domain Eukaryota; kingdom Metazoa; phylum Chordata; class Actinopteri; order Salmoniformes; family Salmonidae; genus Oncorhynchus; species Oncorhynchus kisutch. The sequence goes on along the minus strand of NW_022261982.1, from coordinate 3,187,249 downwards.
TGGTGTAGTGACCACGGGCATAGTTGTTGGCAGCGTCCTCCTTGCCTGTGATCAGCTGCTCAGGGTGGAACAGCTGGCGGTAGGTACCTGTGCGGACCTCATCTGTGGACATGGGGAATTTACATTTAATATCTGTAGCTTTAATAACCTATAAAAATAATGGAGATTGGAATGTCAGTAGGCAAATTGTTTGTCAACTTACCGATGACGGTTGGCTCCAGGTCTACAAAGACTGCACGAGGAACGTGTTTACCAGCTCCAGTCTCACTGAAGAAGGTGTTGAATGAGTCATCTCCCCCTCCGATTGTCTTATCACTGGGCATCTGTCCATCAGGCTGGATCCCATGTTCCAGGCAGTACAATTCCCAGCATGCATTGCCCATCTGGGCTCCGGCCTGGCCGACATGCATAGAAATACACTCACGCTGCAGAGAAACAGAGGTGTCAACTTATGGCCTTCATGAAGCTCAACGTCAAGAAAACGTCCTCCCTCAACTGATGAATGCTCATGGATATCCTATCTGTTATTCAATCAAACACAAATGAAAAAATGTTGACACTACAATACATTAATGGCTCTAGGTACAGGCCAAACGGTTTGTGGCCAAGAAACCGCTTGCACCTCCACAAACTCTGAAGAGCTCCGTTGGATGAATAAGTGCAAGTGTTATTCATGGAACTGGCTGTGGAAGAAAATCTGAAAATGATCCATCCAATGAAATCAGCCCTGACATCTGTGAATCATATTCATGATGAAGGTATGACCTTCTATTTCTGGTCCTTTCCTTTGTTTTCCGTTTTAGATTCCTGGCTGCAGACTGGTCACATGCATATAGCCCACAGTTTCCAATGATACTCTCTCTCACTGTCCCAGTCTAGATATCTGAATCGATCATAGGCCAGGGATTCAATGTCATTGCTGCTTGGCAACAAGCACCATCCTTACCAACTGTAAATCAGTAGTCCTGTTGTTAGGATACAAATTATTATGAGTCAATAGTGAGAGTAGTCATTTTACTGTGTCTTAACACCTGTTCCAGCTTTAAATCTTATATTACCCCAATGACAGCTGGCTAAAGGGTGGGGTTGCTCCTCCGCAGGCTGTGAAGCTTTTGGCAGCTGAATGCTGAGTCATATGCGGGTTATTACTGCAGCCCCACAGAGACTGAGCTGTGTGAAGAACAATTATTGGTACCGTGATTGTCTTCCCAATAAATATTTATTTACAGGAAGATTGACCAGGGTGATTGCAATTTGTTCCATTCATTATAATGGGTGGATCCTGCTTTCTGCTAACAATGCCTGTAGTGCTGCGGTCGGTCTTGAACTAACCCTGTCTTCAATGAGAGGGGGCAGTCGTTCTCCAATGAAACCAGCAGTGCAGTTATGAACTCCCAGTGCTACAGAGGAAAAATCCATAGCCCGGCAGGCCACTCCCCACTCTGCCCTCAGTGCCAAAGCGCGCTGCTTTGTGTAACGCACAGACAGGATATCTGATTGAACATGCTCAAACTTTTCTTCTCTTTATAACTGCTCAACCCAGATACAAATATTCCCTCCCCTGATATTACTCAAGAATGAAAGTACAACAAAAAATAGCATTTAGCCAAAACAAATGGTCAAGTAAACAATTTTGTAAATACCCTTCCACCCAAACAAATGGAATAATTGTTCTTGAAATTCATTCATTTCTACATCAAATTGAGGCAAGTGCTTCTGACTGTAATGTGCTTTCCTCCCGCTGGTGGAGGAAACTGTGCCAGTTCTCTGGCGTCAGCCCCACATGCTCTGAGTCCCCTTCGTCACAGTGCTGAGTCCGTCTCCACTGCACCCAAACCCACAGCCTATCCAACAACGGCAGCGTGGCTTTTAATGCTATCTATAAGATAAAAAAAACCTGTAACATTAGCCAATGATAGTGTATAGTTATCAAACACTAACAAACTAGAAATAAATATACCCCTATATATTTGACCGAAAATGTACAAATGTTCAATCCAAGGACATATTTATTTCTCTCACTGTTTGTCTAAAATGTAGTTATTTATTTTTTTCAGAATCAACTGCAGTACTCAGCACTCACCATTTTGACAGATTTCTTTCCTTCGGCCGACGTTGAGGATTCGGAGAATGAAGGCTGTAATGGGGGAGGGGGCCACGGTGGGGGTTTTATATGTCTGGTGGAAGGGCGATGCAGGAAGCTGTATTATTTTGTCTTGGCGGGAGCGACTGTTAGCACAAAAAAAAGGGGCGGCCCCTCGGCAAGCTGCTAATCTCTCTCAGGGACAGAGTCGGAGCTGTAGTTCTGCTTTCAATGCACAGTCCACAGTCCACACTCCACAGTCCACAGTCCACACTCCACAGTCCACACTCCACAGTCCACAGTCCACAGTCCACACTCTATAACCCAAAGGAATGCTCCTCGGGTAATTAAAGGTTGACAAGCATATGTTACATCGTGGGTAATATCTTTCATAATCACTATCACTCATATAATATTTAATGTAGAGAACAGGGAATGGAAGTTGGCTCTACTGGAAGGGAAAGAAACTACTCAAAGCACAGGGGAGGGGCTTGCAACTTTGCATATAATACCTGCTACTGGGAACAAAAGATCAGAGAAGTAACCTAAACCGAAAGTAATCTTTTTAAAGTAAGAAATATTTGTCACAATACTAAATGTATTTTTTCATTCATGCTCAAGGGGCATTTATAAGTTATATTGGTTACACTTTCTTAAGAATCGATGTGTAGGCCTATATCATTAATTTAAATGATAGTAAATATTGGAGATGGCAGCTTTTTAAGTACCCTGTTATCCTAGTTTTGTAGAAAACACAATTGTAGGTCAGCTTTTACAAAGACTGAACTGCTGTGGAATTAGCTATTTGTTTTTGGCCCCAACTAAACATTTGGAAGACGAGCCTCGTTACATTTCAACTCAATCACATCCACTGATTGTACAAAACATTAGGAACACCTTCCTAATATTGTGTTGCACCCCATTTTGCCCTCAGAACAGCCTCGGTTATTCAGGGTATGGACTCTACAAGGTGTCTAAAGTGTTCCACAGGGATGCTGGCCCATTTTGACTCCAATGCTTCCCACAGTTGTGTTAAGTTGGCTGAATGTCCTTTGGGTGGTGGACCATTCTTGATACACACGGGAAACTGTTGAGCGTGAAAAACCCAGCAGATTTCATAGATGGCCTCATTGTCTACCATGAAGGCACAGTCCGAGTGCTCCAGGGTGGTGTGGGTGGTCAGAATGGAGTTGTAAGGCTCCACCACAGCAGTAGAAACTTGGAGCTGGATAGATGGCAAACTCAAGCTTGGACTTCTTCCCATAGTCGACAGAGAGACGTTCCATCAGCAGGGAGGTGAACCCAGAGCCGGTGCCTCCTGTGGAAGATCAGGAAGCCCTGGAGCCCAGTGCCTTGGTCAGCCTGAAAGAACCACGGAAGAATGTGTCACAAACCATATATTTCTTTATCAAAGATAGAAGGTACATCCACCTAGAAAGATGACTAGGTTGGGTCTTACCAGTTTGCGAGTCCTATCGAGTACCAGTTCGATGATCTCCTTACCAGTGGTGTAGTGACCACGGGCATAGTTGTTGGCAGCGTCCTCCTTGCCTTTGATCAGCTGCTCAGGATGGAACAGCTGGCGGTAGGTACCTGTGCGGACCTCATCTATTGGGAGACAACAATACATTTATAAAACTACTATTGAGGTATGCTTTTTGTCAAATTCCATCAGCTGTTAATGAAAGCCTCCTGTTTACCAATGACAGTTGGCTCCGGGTCTACAAAGAATGCACAGGGAACATGTTTGCCGGCTCCAGTCTCACTGAAGAAGGTGTTGAAGGAGTCATCTCCCCCCCACTTGGCATCTGTCCATCCAGCTGGATCCCATGCTCCAGGCAATAGAGCTCCCAGCATGCCTTTCCAATTTGAGCCCCAGCTTGGCCAATGTGGACAGAGATACATTCACCCTGGAGAGAGAGAAAGGAATCCCTCAAGTCACATGCCATTAAAGAAAAATGATTTTTTAAGAACAAGCTGTGGTGGAAACAGCTGAACTCTTGCTACACTAATTTGAGGAAAACTCGTTTATATTTCTTGATTTAATTATTTCATATAAAGGTTGCTATGGCCTGGTGAGTTTTTTTTAATGATCTAGTTAGTTAATTCTAGTTAATTGCCTCACAATGACAAACGTAACATGAAAATATTACTAAAATCATCATCTTTTACCAAATTAATATTTGTCTTTTAAATATTTTTACTTTTTAAATTGCAAGCAAACGTTAGATTTTAGAAAACGCAGTCACCATGTTTCAGACTCTCGGACTCTCCTGAAGCAGTTGCCTACCCGGGGAATCCTTTATATTGTCATGTAAAGGCTCATGGAGCAACTTTTTAACCGTGCCGGATTGCTAGGCAACAACGGTGCATTGTTGTAGTAACTGGAGAACTCGGATAAGCTGATACCATCTTTGATTCTTAACTGAAACAGGGACAAAGACCAATAATATGAATTGCTACCTTGAGTCTAGGATGGATGAACAGTAACCTTGACCTGTCCAGTATTTGTGAAATAAGACCCATATGTATTACATTTATTTGCCTTGCCCTCCTCATATAGTTATATGAAGAAAAATAACTATTTAAAAATGTATTTTGCACTCTGAACAAAGTCTGTTTCAAGATATTTTGTGCTCCTGTTTCAATGGTTTTCACTCATTTACCTTAGAGGACACTGTACACATTTACTGCTCAAACTCTTTCCAACTAAAGAGGATCCATTTTGTAAAGGTCATGTTGTCCCATTGCCCTGAGGAAAGAAAATGGATACCTCCCCATGGTGACCTGAATAGGCTGTTGTTACAGGAGATCATTATGGTCACCATAGTAGTAGAGATTAATTTACAATGCAAATGTCCTCAGGTGAGCGGGCGCCTAGGGAAAACCTCAGCGTCGGTCTTCCGTAAAGCAGGTGTCTGTTCAGAGCTCTGTCTATAGTCCTATTGTCTATAACAGAATGTGAACAGCTGGCTTCACACAAGTTGTTCTTTTTGAAACCAAGTGCTTTTGTTCTTAGTTTATCTGGTGTGTGTGTGTGGTCAGAAGTCTTCATTGTTTGCCAGGGAAGCAGTCTTTCCTTTCAAAGGATTGGCTAACTATATGTCATATTTATAAAAGAGCATATTATATATCAACTAAATGATTTATCTTGCCATCAATATTGTATAGTTTTACAATTCATGCTGTCAAGTTCACAGCTCTAAGGCATTACCGCAGCAGTATTTGTTTTACTTTTGAGTGTGGTGGAAATTATGGTTCTACCACTAAGGTTTTGTTAGCTGTTAAATACACTGAATGTAAGCAAGTGTTGGGCAATGTATAACCACAGGTACTGTAGCCACAGCTGACTTTTCATCAATGAGTATCTAAGGAGATACTGTAGCTCTCATTTGGTTGTCTTTAGTTACCAATCATTTCTTCTTCTTCTCAGGAGTCAGTGTTTTACTGCTGTGTGTCAGCTGAGCTTGGCGCTTTGTTTCATAAGAAATAGAGACCTGAAAGTTAGATGGCTTCAGTGTGAGCTGACTACGTATCACCAAAAGTGGTGTGTTTACAGTACTCAATAGCCTTAACCAAACACTCTCCCACAGCTGAAGCAGGACGGGATGGAGAAGTTTAGCCGAAGTTCAGGAAAGACAGAGGACACCATTAACACCAGTGTGAGGCGGTTGATGGTGCACTACCTCCTCAAATAGATCATTGTGTGATACAGTATGACTGACTTCCCTCAAGGCAGAACCTCTTGCCACAAGCTGTGGAATTTATGCATTGACATTACTGAAAAATTCGTTTTGAGCAAGCATGACACAGACAAATATTTTGGGCGTTGACAATGAATGCTTTAATTTTTTCACAGAGAGGATTCATATCCAAAGAAATAGATGGTTAAAAATTGTTACTATTCTCGATTTGGTCAAAACTGTATCTGGCTGACAATCATAGACTTGTAGTTTCAACATTCATGTTGTAAAGCTGAGATTAGATCTTAACATTCAACTCTTCCACCCCGCATCCTCCTCTTCATTCCCTGTTGTTCTTCACAGATGTTGTTCTTTACCAGTTGACTAATTTTTAATATTCCTCTCCCTCCTCCTCCCCCTCATCCCCTACACTGTCAGTACCCACCTCTTCATAATCCTTCTCCAGGGCTGCCATGTCTTCTCTGGCCTCTGAGAACTCTCCCTCCTCCATGCCCTCTCCCACATACCAGTGCACAAAGGCTCTCTTTGCGTACATCAGGTCAAACTTGTGGTCAAGCCTGGCCCAGGCCTCAGCTATGGCGGTGGTGTTGCTCAGCATACACACAGCTCTCTGGACCTTGGCCAGATCTCCTCCAGGGACCACTGTGGGTGGCTGGTAGTTGATACCGACCTTGAAGCCAGTGGGACACCAGTCTACAAACTGGATGGTGCGCTTGGTCTTGATGGTGGCGATTGCAGAGTTGACATCTTTGGGCACAACATCACCACGGTAGAGCAGGCAGCAGGCCATGTACTTGCCGTGACGTGGGTCACATTTCACCATCTGATTGGCTGGCTCAAAGCAGGCGTTGGTGATCTCAGCCACTGATAGCATCTCGTGATAGGCCTTCTCAGCAGAGATGACTGGAGCATAGGTGGCCAGAGGGAAGTGGATACGGGGGTAGGGCACCAAGTTGGTCTGGAACTCTGTCAGGTCCACATTGAGGGCCCCATCGAAACGCAGGGAGGCGGTGATGGAGGAGACGATCTGACCAATCAGCCTGTTGAGGTTGGTGTAGGTGGGGCGCTCAATGTCCAGGTTCCTGCGGCAGATATCATAGATGGCCTCATTGTCCACCATGAAGGCACAGTCCGAGTGCTCCAGGGTGGTGTGGGTAGTCAGGATGGAGTTGTAAGGCTCCACCACAGCAGTGGACACCTGGGGAGCTGGATAGATGGCAAACTCAAGCTTGGACTTCTTCCCATAGTCGACAGAGAGACGTTCCATCAACAGGGAGGTGAACCCAGAACCGGTGCCGCCTCCAAAGCTGTGGAAGATCAGGAAGCCCTGGAGACCAGTGCACTGGTCAGCCTGAAAGAAACAGAAGGTAGAAATGTAATAAATGTATTTATTAGTGATGGGCACTGATATGTAAAATCAATATCCATATCAGTTGAACTTTTTCAAACCGATATCATATTAGTTTGAATGAATAACATTGCAACTGTGTGGAATACATTTCCACGGCTTTGTGAAGTTCAGACAACTGCTTGCTCGTTGCCCATTGGGCCAGGTGTGAATGTCCAGGTGGCCTAATTAACCTACACAACCAGTTTGAATACAATGGGAAGTCTGTTGAAGTCTCCTCTCCACCCCACTTATTACATTTTAAAATGTATTTAACTAGGCAAGTCAGTTAAGAACAAATTCTTATTTTCAATGACTGCCTAGGAACAGTGGGTTAACTTCCTTGTTCAGGGGCAGAACGGCAGATTTGACTTTGTCAGCTCGGGGATTCGATCTTGCAACCTTTCAGTTACGAGTCCAACACTAACCACTGGGCTACCTGCCTGTCATCCTCATTGAAAGCAAGTCTAAGAAGTGGTAGATCTGTTCTATGTGCACTATTTCTATGCCTCCAGTTCTTAAGTTTTAGTTTTTGCGTCTTACGGTTTTGAAAAACGGCGTCAAACAGCTGGTTATTGAACATGTATTTCATGGCGGTTTAGATGGTACATTAATATCAGTTTATGTGACAAACTATTATCTTTGCAACCAGGAAATGACAGAGCGATTTCTGTATATTGCACCTTTAACAAAAGGCACATCTCAATAGGTGGTCCAGGTATCCTCATTATGTGGCACAAGTGGGGTGGTGGTGCTTTCCTCGTTTGTTCTCTATTGTTTCCACAAGCATGGGGGGAGGACATCAGAGGGCACCATCAAACCAACTCTTTGAGTGGCCTGCTCCATGAAGTTTTGCACTTGTTTAAAAAAAATATATATATTTTGCGCAAAAATAATGTTTTACCCTCAAGTGTGTGTACATTACCGTATTTATACGTGGGAGCTTTTACAACAGAGAAAGTTCTCAAATAGCATACTCAGAAGCACTCCAGCTAAGTTGAACCTGTGAGCGGGTTTTGTGTCTGTAGCAATAGTCATGTATGCCCTTTTACATAATAATCTAGGTTCAGCAATTATAAACTGGGTGGTTCGAGCCCTGAATGCTGATTGGCTGACAGACATAGTATATCAGACCGTATACCAGAGGTATGACAAAACATTTATTTTTACTGCTCTAATTACATTGGTAATCAGTTTACAATAGCAATAAAGCACCTGGGGGTTTGTGATATATGGCCAATATACCACGGCTAAGGACTGTGTCCAGGCACTCCGCGTTGCGTCGTGCGGATGAACAGCTCTTAGTCGTGGTATATTAGCTATATACCACACCCCTTGGGCCCTATCGGATAAACCGATATCACGATAGGCCTTGCTCACATCGATATCAAACGTTATGGATATCATATAGAAGTGTTGATATTGATCAACTCCACTAGTATTTATTAGCCTTTCCACATTTGATGTCAACACAAGGCCTTGCTTTAAAATGCTATGAGTCTTACCAGTTCATTCTTACCTGAAAGAAACAGGGAGGAATGCGTTACAAACCTTATATATTTGTATCAAAGATGGACGGAACATCCACTTAGAAAGATGACTAGGTTGGGTCTTACCAGTTTGCGCGTCCGGTCGAGTACCAGGTCGATGATCTCCTTGCCAATGGTGTAGTGACCACGGGCATAGTTGTTGGCAGCGTCCTCCTTGCCTGTGATCAGCTGCTCAGGGTGGAACAGCTGGCGGTAGGTACCTGTGCGGACCTCGTCTGTGGACATGGGGAATTGACATTCAATATCTGTAGCTTTAATAACCTATAAAAATAATGGAGATTGGAATGTCAGTAGGTAAATTGTTTGTCAACTTACCGATGACAGTTGGCTCCAGGTCTACAAAGACTGCACGAGGAACGTGTTTACCAGCTCCAGTCTCACTGAAGAAGGTGTTGAAGGAGTCATCTCCCCCTCCGATTGTCTTATCACTGGGCATCTGTCCATCAGGCTGGATCCCATGTTCCAGGCAGTACAGTTCCCAGCATGCATTGCCCATCTGGACACCTGCCTGGCCGACGTGGACAGAGATACATTCACGCTGCAGAGAAAGGACACAATTGAAACCATTAGCCATATTAAAATGTTCACAACTTCAGGTTACGGTTTTCGGGAGGATTTAGGTCAAACAACTAAATAGCATTTCTAATGTTACAGCTAAACGTCTCTCTTAATTTGCTCAGTAACATTATCAGTATCAATATTGCCAATACAATTCTATTTCTAACCATATATATTTGATCTATCAAGGCAATGAAACAAGAAGCAGATCTGTTTTAAGAGACATGAGGCGTATTGAAGAAACAAAGGATGGGAGAGCTGCATGAAGGGAGCAGGAGACATAATATTCAGAAGCTTACCATTGTTGCAGTTTCTTCAGGCCGACGTTAAGGATCTGCGACAGAAATCTTGCTTGTGTGTCCTGGTGGCGGCTCGTCTGTATTTATAGGATTAGCGAACACCTTGGTAACAAGCTTTGTTGTTGGTAACAAAGGGGTTAAATGTGTTTGGTCGATCGGAGTTCTGGGCTGGGAAGAGGAAAGCCAATCATTCAGCTCGAGAGGAGACACTGCATACAAGCCCTGCCGCACATCAATAACTCCTCCCCATCTACCCAGGATGATAATGTGTAACTCTGACCATCCGACCGACCAGCCCCACCTTACGTAGGACAAAAGGTTCCTAAGGGGACTAATTTAATCCCTAAACATTAAAGAACAACCTGTACCACAACAAATGTTTAGAAAATACACATACTATGTTAGTGGCATTACCATGGGTCCGTTAACGAAGGAATTTAGGAATTAGTCACTTTAAGATGGTTGATCCCCTCCCCCATAGCCCCTGCTGTTTGAGCCATTTGTTATTCAAAGGCGCTGCCTTCCCCGCCCTCACTCCCTCCCCTTGTCCCTGTGGCCTGGCAGGGTTCTGTTGTGTTTCACGCTTCGTTGACTGTATCCTATGGTAACAGGCACCATAGGTAACAGCTACACCAAGGTGACCTTTTAACTCAAAGACTCCTTCATTGGCACAAGGAATCATTTATAATTAGTTTGTTTACAAAATTATCAAGTTTTCAAAACATTTGACTTGTTTATCCATTTCATATGATAAAATTAATGAATTCATGGGGATGCTCCAATACTTATTTGGGAGTTAAGAAATATCTATTTATGTCACTGAATCTGTAGTGATTGTTTGAGGCATGGCTTGAAAGGGGAGCCAGTCCGAGTCCTGGAAGCATCTCCATCCCATGCACCTGCTAACAGAGTATACTGTATATTCACCACAGAAGCAGCAATGATGTCATGAGAGGAATGTGACTAAGCAAGTCCTGCTATTGGCCGCCATTACAATGCTTTGCCTTAAAGGCCTGTCAAGTCACACTGCCATCTGGTGTTATGATAAAGTAGCACAGACCACTACTATGTGGGTGTAGTCCCCGAGTGAGGGGCAGCTGTCTGATTGGTTTTCTGATGTGTGATCAGTAGGGTGTGAAAATGTTGTTTAGGCTATCACCATACAGGCAGCATGCAGAGGTGTTCTAACCCCCAGGTGTAAAGCAGGTGAAACAATGAAGGCCACAGTGTCTGGTGTTGAACCCCTCTTTAATGTTGTAAAGAAGACTGTCGGTTACAGGCTCCATCACTTTCCACTGAGAGACATTTTAAACATACAGTTACAGTGTGTTCACACAGGTGTTGATTTCCAGCTACATCTAGGAGTTGAACACAGTACATCCCATAGGCTTAATTTGACTTGAGTTTAACTTTGGTTTTCAGCAGGACACAATGTGGACATTGAGATGATTTGTTTCAGGGCTCTTTGAATACATAACAATTGTATGACACCCATAAATAGTTGCCTTACTTTTGATCAGAACATTGACCACAGTTGTAAAACTCTTCTGAACATGCGGTTTGTTCATTACCCCTCGCCCCTAGCCCTTATCAACATATTCTAATACAGACAGTTAGGTGTAGATTTTATGATTGAGCCCTTATCACTCCACTCAGAGCCAAGCAATAACCTGAGTTCTAATGAAACCAATACCACAGAGTTGAGAGCCTATTATTCTCTTGCTTTAGTTATCCAGTGTTTCACAAAAGTTGTCGCAACCGTAGAAATAGAATCCATAGAACAGGCTTCCTCATTCAAGTCAATGGTGGCATAGTGGGTGGACTGGCAGCCAATTGCACACGTGAGTTTACCAGTCAAATTGCCAGGGCTAGAGGTTTCAACTTCAAAGCCCTTTCTATGGATTCCATGTATATGGTTGCAACGCTGCAGGGCTTCTGCACACCATTCCCTAACACATGTCCCAGGAATCTCTTTCACAGGAGAGGGACTGATAGAAAAATACACAGAGCTAGGGAGCCTGATTCTGATGTGTGTCCTGACTCCTGACCACTGACCTAATCTCTGAGAGATTTCTCTCTAAGGGAGAGGGCAACAGCTGGGTTTCCTTGATTTCCCTTCAACTACCGCTTAGGAGAGAGGGACAGTACAACAAAGGTGGAGAGAGGGATAGTACAGTACAACAAAGGTGGAGAGAGGGACAGTACAACAAAGGTGGAGAGAGGGACAGTACAACACAAAGGTGGAGAGAGGGACAGTACAACAAAGGTGGAGAGAGGGACAGTACAACAAAGGTGGAGAGAGGGACAGTACAACAAAGGTGGAGAGAGGGACAGTACAAATCAAAGGTGGAGAGAGGGACAGTACAAATCAAAGGTGGAGAGAGGGACAGTACATAAAGGTGGAGAGAGGGACAGTACATAAAGGTGGAGAGAGGGACAGTACATAAAGGTGGAGAGAGGGACAGTACATAAGGTGAGAGAGGGACAGTACATAAAGGTGGAGAGAGGGACAGTACAATCAAAGGTGGAGAGAGGGACCAGTACAATCAAAGGTGGAGAGAGGGACAATACATAAAGGGTGGAGAGAGGGACAGTACATAAAGGTGGAGAGAGGGACAGTACATAAAAGGTGGAGAGAGGGACAGTACAATAAGGTGGAGAGAGGGACAGTACATAAAGGTGGAGAGAGGGACAGTACAATAAAGGTGGAGAGAGGGACAGTACACAAAGGTGGAGAGAGGGCCAGACATACAAAGGTGGAGAGAGGGACAATACATAAAGGTGGAGAGAGGGACAGTACACAAAGGTGGAGAGAGGGACAGTACAACAAAGGTGGAGAGAGGGACAGTACAACAAAGGTGGAGAGAGGGACAGTACAATACAAAGGTGGAGAGAGGGACAGTACATAAAAGGTGGAGAGAGGGACAGTACAATAGATAAAGGTGGAGAGAGGGACAGTACAATAGATAAAGGTGGAGAGAGGGACAATACATAAAGGTGGAGAGAGGGACAGTACAACACATAGGTGGAGAGAGGGACAGTACAACACAAAGGTGGAGAGAGGGACAGTACAACAAAGGTGGAGAGAGGGACAGTACATAAAGGTGGAGAGAGGGACAGTACATAAAGGTGGAGAGAGGGACAGTACATAAAGGTGGAGAGAGGGACAGTACATAAAGGTGGAGAGAGGGACAGTACATAAAGGTGGAGAGAGGGACAGTACATAAAGGTGGAGAGAGGGACAGTACATAAAGGTGGAGAGAGGGACAGTACATAAAGGTGGAGAGAGGGACAGTACATAAAGGTGGAGAGAGGGACAGTACAACATAAAGGTGGAGAGAGGGACAGTACAACACAAAGGTGGAGAGAGGGACAGTACAACAAAGGTGGAGAGAGGGACAGTACAACACACAAAGGTGGAGAGAGGGACAGTACAACACAAAGGTGGAGAGAGGGACAGTACAACACAAAGGTGGAGAGAGGGACAGTACAATACAAAGGTGGCGAGAGGGACAGTACAATACAAAGGTGGCGAGAGGGACAGTACAATAGATAAAACATTCATCTTAGCAGAGCGACAGTCTAGGGAGCCCACTTCTCAGAGGCAAATGGTACATTAAACGTGTCACAGATATAAGATCACATGGTTTCAGAACAGCTACTGAGACTTTTTGCATTTCATTGGGCAAAGTATAATAATAGTGACTTAAAGTTTGATAGACATAAAGTATAGACTTAAGAGTTAACGACAACAGAGCCAGTAGGGTGAATGTGGAGGTATACTACCTGAACTGTCCAATAAGAACAGAGATTTTTTTTGTTTTCCCGTTGCAAAACGTTTTTCTTAGAGTACCCTTCCGAACATGAACCAGGTCACATTGCTTTAATCTGGTGTGGTGTGCCCCAAGGTTCTGGTCCAGTACCAGTACATTTTTCGTCTCATCACAGTCAGAACTGAAGGACTGATACCAGAGCAGTCCCAATCTCTGTCTAGGGGTGTGATGTTGTTACAAAGTAAATGACTACAGTAAAATGATCATGCAACTCTTAATATTTTTTTTTTTTTTTACATGACATGTCAAAAGGTGTTCAAGCAGTGTGACATCCATTACTTTTTCATTGAAACTAGCATACTCTTTGTTTCTACTGGCCACATTAGCTTAGCATAAATACATTACTGACCACATTAGCATTAGCAAAAACACATACATTATGTAGTCAAATGTAACAAATCAAAACAATAATCGTGCGAATCGGCTAAAATATACCAGCACATTTGATACATGGGTCAAGGATTGAGATGATGTGGTTTTGGTTTGTTTCTATCCTGGCAGATGTCCCAAAGGACGGAAGAGGGATTAGAGGGGAAGTGGAAGTGCCGTTTGGATGGGACGTCTGGCTCACAACTTCTGGGTAAAGTTTTCAGGGAAGACTCCTTTTGCCAAGAGGTCTTTGTTCTCCAGCCAATGAGATTCCTTCACGCCCATGAGCCAGCCGTCATCCTGCACACACACAAACAGCATTGGTTATCAGAGGATGTAACCCAATCACGTGTGAAAACGTGTTATAGTTCTCAGTGGGGGTAGAATGCGGCTGGCTACCGACCTGCTCATCAGGATTCTCCCAGGCCAGGACCAGCACAACATCTCCTGCTTTCATCTCCAGCTCGTCTCCATCGGTGGCAGCATAGTCATGCATGGCTTTGACCTGAATTTTATTTTTGGGACATCACACACAGCGATATTGCTACCTGATTTAAGATATACTGACCGCAACAACCAAGATCCATTGTTGGCAGAATAGTGAAAAATACTAGTGTGCTGGAGTTTTCTTCCTCCTTGAACCTGGAACTAGGTGTGCAAACAACCCCTTTTCAGTAGCTGTCTCTCTGGTCCTCTAGAAACAAGACAAGCGAAGGGCTCACCTTGTAGATGACTCCAGCCGGCAGCACCTCAGAAGACCCATTGGTCACCGCAGTCTGGATTCAGAAATAAGCAGAGAAAATGCTTAATTTGATACTGAGAAATGTATTAAGTGGTCAATCAATTCTACAATGGTTACATCACACTGTAGAGGGAGTGATATGCCAGGGACCCAATGTTTGTACTACATATGAATGGCCCATTTACTCCAGTACTTACGGTTGCAGCCCCTGCAGCGGCTGCCACAGCAGTGTCAGTCTGGAAGGGAGAGAAAGGGGAGGTGAGAATTCCCAATGGACATGTGTCCCTCCCACCCCACAAAGATCAGCATACACATACAGGTATGAAGACTTCACAGGAATACATACACCCAGGCACAAAGACTCTCTCCCTGGGCACAATCTGTCAACATGTGCCACCATCATACCGCCACAACAGCCATGCCATCTATCTACAGATCCTAAAGATGGGAGACTGAAACTTGATCAACCTCCTGTCAGATGGGGTAATCACAGGGTTTTTGTTTGTCCCAGTCAACGATCAACACCCTTCTGAAGCCTTGGTCTCCCATCACTACTGTAATGAACCTCCTGTCCATCTACCAGCGCTACCTATAGCACATCTACACTCCCCTACAGTACTTCCTCGTTCCCCGCCTACTCACTCTCTGCTCTGAGTCAGCCCAGCCAGTCTGCCCAGACTCAGCCCAGCCCACCTGCACGTCTGCAGCTGGCTCCTCTGCCCACCCAGCCTGGGCACCCGCATCACCCCAGCCTGCCTGTCCATCAGAGGCAGCATCTGCAGCCTCTTCCCCTACCTGGGCCCCGTTATCGCCCCAGCCACCCTGAGAATGCCCAGTCTGGGTCACATCCTGGTCCCAGCATGCCTGAGAAGCTTGTGTCCCTTCAGTATCCCAGCTCGGGGCGGCCCCAGTCTCATCATTGCCCCAGCCACCCTGGTTGGCTGCAGGCTCATCTTCCTCCCAGCCGGCCTTGGTCTCCTGGGACTCTTTGTCGTCGTTCTGCTGGGGCTCCTCCACTGCAGGGGGATGCTCGGGTTCAGGCTGAGGAGGGAAGGGGGCGAGGCAGTATGGCAGGTAGAGGGGTGGCCAAGGTGCACGTGGGTGGAGCAACACAGAGAATTTGGAATGGGACCGACGGTTTGATGAGAAAAAGCCACAGGGCATAAAGGGGTCATGGGTCAAAAGCAGGAATTGTAGGATAAGGGATAACAGATCAAGAGAAGATAAGAGAGAGATCTGTGAGTGCTGCCAGAGATCAGCTCGCCATTCAAGTGTCTGCAGAATATGGTACCCAACAAACCAAGAACATTCCTATTGCTACTAATATGTTTCAAAGAAAATGCTTGAAAGGAAATATCCTAGAACACTGAATAAAAGTACAAATTCAAAACAATTATCCCAAATACCCAGGGCCACATTCCGTATACGAACTTTGTAGATATAAATGCAACGAATGGAGCCAACGTGATTCCTTTATTCTACTTGTTCTACATAGAAATATGCTATCTGAACGTCCTAAAACATTGAGCCCTTGTGAACTCGCCCCAGGTCACTCCTTGATTAATCCACCTAAGTAGCCAATCATACCTAACTTCCTTTGACACCAAAGGCAGGACTTTCACCCTACTGTTGTCACACCTGATCCCAATCAGTGTATCAACCTGAACAGAGGCAGTCTAAGACAAGACTCTCGAAAACCAAACTTGAGACTTTCCTTTAGATGCAAATAACAATTTCTCTATGATCTTTATATCCTACGAAGCAAGATAGAAAACCCTGAGTAGGTCTAAAACTAGCCAGATTGAGTTAGCCTTACATTCTGTGGTTTCCATGGCACAGTGAGGTCGCCTAGGCAGAGGGCTACTGTACATTTGGTAAATATCTGTATAATTAATACATTGTTATGTCATTTTTCCATGCACACTTTTTGTTTTAACAATTAATATAGTTAATTAATATCATTAGAATCCACCACAGAGTTTCAAGACTGAAGCTGGCAAATCATTTGTTTGCTGGGCAAGCTACCTAAATGTCAGCTAGCTAATGTCAGCGGGCAATTGTTTTGAATGCCAGCTGTTTGTCCAGAGGTTGAGGATGGAGAGAAGCAAGATAGCTGAGGTGTGCAGTGATGAAGCTCCTAAGGAGGATGAAGTTACAAGGCAACTCTTGAATTATCATTGATATCGGGTGTGCTTTCTGGCGCCACGTGACTACTGTAGCTTCACCCAAGTGCGTGTGTCATCTTGGTAGTAGTGAAACCTACACCTACTACGGAGTCCATGAACTGGAGAAGCCACACGGATGGCGAGACATCTCAATGACACCGTGCGGCTGAGATCATCTTTAAAAAACATATATTTATTTTATTTTTCAAACTAGGTAAGTCAGTTAACAAATTCTTATTTACAATGACGGCCTACACCGGCCAAACTCGGACGACACTGGGCCAATTGTGTGCCACCCTATGGGACTCCCAATCATGGCCGGTTGTGATACAGCCTGGAATCGAACCAGGGTATCTGTAGTGATGCCTCAAGCACTGAGATGCAGTGCCTTATACCGCTGCGCCACTCAGGAGCCCTCTTTGCTAGCTCTTCCCCTTTGATCCCTCAAGCCATGAACTTTCCAACCGTCTCATGAATTATGTTTTCTAAATTGCTTGTATTTTTGTGTTGCCTTAAAGCGCTTTGAGATTCTTTATGTAATGAATAGTGCTGTGAAAGTTGAATAAATTGGTATTCCAGCTGAAGCTTCATCCATACTACAACGGTGGATATTGCTCGTCCACTTTCCGCTAAAGGCTTCCGCATGCTAATGGTTCGGCAGGCGGTTAGCCGATCTTAGCTAGGCAAACTGAACGAGTGTGTTCATACTCCCTTAAAAGACCTTCGCTTGAAAAACTAGAAAGAGGCAATAATACTGTTTTTCCATCTTGAGACTCCGTAGCCAGTATACACTTCCTCAAAGTAGTCAGAATTAATTTAAGAACTCAAATCTGTCATTAATTGAAGTTTTTGCCGAGGAGATCTTAGTCACACAATATTACATCTAACTAAGATGTTTGGTGCAGCATTTCTCAAGTGAAAAAATGTGTATGAAAACGAGTCATCGATCGTTGAATAGCAAACACTTCATTGAAGAATCCCTACTCTTGACCAATGAACGACGAAGGGGTGTAGAATTCGGCTCTGAACTTCAGCTTGCCTCAAAAAAATAGCTAGTTAACTACACATGGTTGATGATATTACGAGGTTAACTAGTGATTATGTGAAGATGGATTGTTTTTTATAAGATATGTTTAATGCTAGCTAGCAATTTACCTTGGCTCATTGCAGCCACTAGGTCCTTTTGACGATGCACTCGCATAACAGGTGGTCAGCCTGCCACGGAGTTTCGTCATGGATTGCAATGTAATCGGTCATAATCGGCATCCAAAAAGGCAGATTACCGATTACGAAAACTTGAAATCGGCCCTAATTAAATCGGCCATGCCGATTTAATCAGTCGACCTCTAATCTGTATAGTGGAAATTCAGCGCTACAGCATGATTGAAATTTAAAGGCAATGTCCCGCGTTAGTGGAGACTTCATTCACGGTGAACGCTGATGATATCGGCTCAAACGGAAATCACAAATTGAAAATTTAGAGTTTCCATCAACCTCACGTGCAATGTAGACATCAAAGAACATAAAGTAGACCTTTCATTATGTGTTACTGAATTCATAAAAATATTTGCTGCACCAACTTCCAAAATAGGGGAGAAGCACTCAAAACCCACTAGTTGTTCTTTCAAAGAAAATAATACAAAAATGTCTGAAGTCTGAAGACCTCTCGTATTAACACCTCTTGTACTTCCCATCCCGGATCCTGAAGAATTGTCATCAACTGACACTAAGTAGCATAATGCAACGGACAAAAAATCTGTTGAATCTAGGGGTCATCTTTTTTTTTTGTGAAAAATAACGTTCCCAAAGTAAACGGGCTATTTTTCAGGACCAGAAAATAGAATATGCATATAATTGACAGCTTAGGATAGAAAACACTCTAAAGTTTCCAAAACTGTATAGATATTGTCTGTGAGTATAACAGAACTGATATTCCAGGCAAAAGAATGAGAAAAATCCAATCAGGAACGCAGCGGTTTCTAAATAAGAGTCCCTTCCTATGCTTCCCTATTGAGCAGTGAATGGGATATCAACGAGATTCCCTTTTCTATGGCTTCCTTAATGTGTCTAGTATCACAAGACAGTTTCAGGCTTTTATTTTGAAAAATGAGCCTGAGCGACAACATTGCGTCAGTGTCCACCTGATGGCTCTTTGTGTATTTCTCCCGCAAAAGACCGAGGTAGCCATTTTTCCACCTGGTCTTGCTGAGTAAAGAACTAGCTGAGTGAAGAACTAAAGGAGCTATTTTTGGCTACAAAAATAATTTTTCTGGAAAAAAGGAACATTTGCTATCTAACTGGGAGTCTTGTGATTGAGAACATCCAAAGCTCAAAAGGTAAACGATTGAATTGGATTGCTTTTCTGATTTTCCTGACCAGATTGCCTGCTGCTAGCTAGGCATAATGCTATGCTATGCTAGGCTATCGATAAACTTACACAAATGCTTGTCTTGCTTTGGCTGTAAAGCATATTTTCAAAATCTGAGATGACAGGGTGATTAACAAAAGGCTAAGCTGTGTTTCAATATATTTCACTTGTGATTTCATGAATATTAATATTTCAAGTAAGATTTTTTTTTGGTCTGTTGCGTTATGCTACTTAGTGTCAGTTGATGACAATTCTTCCAGATCCGGGATGGGTAGTTACGAGAGGTCTTCGGCATTTGTGTATTATTTTCTTTGAAAGAGCAACTGGTGGGTTTTGAGTGCTTCTCCCCTATTTGGGAAGTTGGTCTCTCTGCTCCTCAGTCTGAGAGAAATATTCTGAGAGCAGGTTCGTGTCTCTTTCCTCTCTATATAAAAACTGTATAACACAGGTGTTTTTGGAAAACTGGTTCATTTATCCTAAAGTCAATAGTGAATGCATTGAAAACCTATTTCAGCAAGTTAACCAAGTTTTGGCTGGTTTAGCTAGCCATGTTAATGACTAGCTAACTAGCACCGTTGGTCACTGCACTACAATGTCACGCTAGCTATTGCCAGCAGGTGATTTGCTAGCAGGTGACATTAAGTGAATGTTTATTTTCTTACTACCTTTTAAATGTTTATATAAAAGGGTTGTACTCTGTATTTATGGATTAATATCACTCCTCATTGAGGACATGTGTCATTACTGTTGCTCCTATCTAAAAGATATCTTGTGTCCTACCTAACCAGTGAACGTGTGACCGTCCTGTCAATGCCCATCATCACCGTTTGATATCTTTTACTTCAGGTCTGTATTTTTGTTATTTTCTAAACTCAACGCATGTATACTATACGATCACTTTGTGGATTGAGTCTGAGATATTCTGAGAGCAGTGAATGTGTGGCTGTAACGTCCTGTCAATGCCTGATATCTTTTACTGCAGATAAAAACCAAGTCACCCTGAAGTGCGGGTGTCCGTGTGCCTTTCTTCTGGGGGGCTATGTGAAGTTGGTTACACTATCTGTAAAGCTTCAGCGATTCAGATTGAATAGAACCATACGTGTTCTGCTAATTTTGATGGAGCTGTTATTCAGAACACCTTAAACAACATACAAGGAACATTCCTGCTTGACTAATAAAATTATAGTATAATATGGTGAGTGATTCTACTAATGTTGGAGATTTTAAAAACAGAAACGGGGAACAATCCTGTAAGACAAAGTTATGCTTGTTATAAGAAGTGGCCAAATGGCAATATTTTTTGGAGAAAGGGTATTGCCCAGATTAGAACCTGTGGGTTTTGCGTACCCTCGCGTAATGCACGTACCACCCTTAAGTATACTTTTCCCAAACATGGAGAGCAATCAGGAGGGCTGGAGAGGGAAAATACAGGAAGTGCTTACCTCCCATGAGTCCCAGGAAGCCACCTTCCGTGAGGCAATAAGGGATGAGACCAGATGAGATTAGAAAATGCTGTGTAACCATGGCAACTGTCAACTAGGAATTACACTAGGGAAGAACTTTATATAAAGGATTCAGCTAAACACCTTTTAACCACCAGACTAGGGTGGAATATTTTCCTGTTATTTTACAAATGCTCAATAAATCACTTTCAGAGATGCAGAGAATGAAGTTGGACTACTTCTAAGTAACTTTGGCTGACTCCTATGTCATCTCCTACATGTGACCTTCCATTAGAGTTTTGCTTTGGTGTCAATTGAGGATTATACATTCATATCAGTTGTTACCCCATTATTCAGATTTACTGATTTCTGTTGGAAAGTCTACAGAACTAAGAGCAAACCAGCCTATGTATTGAACACATGGAATAGATTGTGATATCATGAATTAATCATGCACACAATGTGCTTCATTTAATTTATCAGGAATCAAATTTGTTTGCAATTGTTTGGTGATATGCATAAAAGGTGAGTAATTACCCATAATTCTGCAGCTTTGGATAGTTGTACTTCCAGTTTTGATCATGATTTAGTGACTGCAAATAACACACATGCATAAATATATATATATATTTATGCATATAGATCTACTGGGATTTTTAAAAGACAGACTAAATTTGTTATGTCTTCTTCGACCCAAGAGAAAAGTATAGTCGTGTTAATATTTTTGACAGGCAGTTCTGTTGAATGTATTTGCAATTCTGACTGTATATATTTTTTTAGGAATGTTTTTGTTTTTTAAAAGGCAACTACATTTTGAAAAAGCATTTACTGTTTTGCAAAAGTTCTGTTGCTTGTCGACTTTTGAAAATCAACATTGTTCCAAAAAATGCTTGTAGGCGATTGAGAGAATCTGATGCGCAAAGACAGTTGCTCCCTGATTAAATAGTACAAGAGTACACTCTGCTGGACAGAAATGCTTACAGCACCTGGTGTTCCCAGGCAGTGTACCATCCAAGTACTAACCAGGCCCGAGACTCGGCGTAAGCCAATGACTGTGTGTATGTATATATGCTGTAGGCGAAGGAATAACCCTTGGTACACTATATCAAGTTTGTCACTTGAAAAAGTGCAGTGTGAAATCATAGAATCAATGGGATAAACAGACAGTTACTTTAACACAGGCAGATGAGTTACAAACCTTGTATACATTTCAGCCGCATATTTGAGTCTTATGAAAATAGCAGGCCTATCAAATAATGACTTCAGACAACGTTACCGGTATGCGAGGCGGGCCATATTACCAGTACATGACTTTAGCACATTTAATAGATTATACTGTATATTCATTAATTCTCGTATACATTTCCAATCTTAAATTGTTTGTTTTAACTACTTTACTACTTCACTATGTGTATATTTTTGATAATGTGTATAGCACTGAGCTTTGCAAGTAAGCATTTCACTGTACCGTTTACTCCCTGTATCCCGTGCGCGTGACAAATAAACTTTGATTAGAAGACAGACTTGACCAGCACTATCTAGCAATCATTGAGGTGAACTTTCTCAAATGTGAAAATACAATCTACATCATGATCCTAACAAATGAAAACTAATCAACTCTGTTGTCTCTGCCTGATTTATCTTTACAGTGACGGGGTGGAGCGTTCTTGGAGGTACTGCAATACCAGGTCGGTGCGTGGAGTGGACGGAGCAAGCCCCTATTCCATCTCCCTGTTCCAAAAATCAATTTAATATATGGTCCCCAGATAGGGGATGTATCAGATATTAAACTGGTAAGAACAGATTATTTTATTTTTTAGAAAAATATTTTCTTTTCACATTCAAATACAATTACAAATTCAGTGCATTACGTTGTACATAACATGGATTCATAAAAACAGTATCAAAAAGTAACACTATAAAAATAGCAAAACTCCTCAAAAAGTGCTGTTCTGCAGAACCTGACCAGTATTATAGGTCTACATTTAAGATTAACGTGCCTTTTAACAATCTCCAAAAACAATAAACAATTCTAAAAATCAAAACATACACGTATGCCAAAGTGAACACTGAATAAACCTCAGTGTGTATCAAATATGTACTAAGGCTTAGCCTACATTTCAGTTGTACTTATGGAATACAACTATATATAGGCTATAAAAACCGTTTACAATGATGGAAATCCCTTTCCATCTCTGTTTAACTGATACGATGCCCCACTTATCTATTTCGAATTGTATTCTTTTCCAAATGTCCTGTTTTATAAATTGAACCAATCCTGTCATTGACCGCACCACATCTGGCCTCTCAAAGTTTGGTGTCCCTTATCAAGACCAGAGTCACTAATGCTAATAATTGCACCCTTTCCACATTTTTTTGTTCAAATTTGGCAACCCCTTCATAATCAATGTTTTTTTAAATCTCAAAAAATTGTTACATTTTTTCCCAAACTAATTTGGCAAAAGAACATTCCCATAAAACATGGGGGATTGTTTCAATTGCGAAACAATTGTCCCTGGGACAATTTATTCAGGGTCAAATTATGATCATGTAATGTTGATCGGACCGGACCGCAAGATGTCTGTGTAAAACAAGCCAATTAAAATCTTTCAGTGTGTTGAAACTTTTTAATTGTGCCCGTAGCCAGGTGGAAGGCGATATTGGTAATCTGTCTCTAGGACGACAATTTTCTATCAATTTCGCATATAGCAATCTGTGGTTGATTACATTTTCTTTTACTTTGCAGACAGGGGTTTTCCTTGCCCATTCCACTATTTTCTTAAAAGGTAATGGGGTGATTTCAGCTTTTGTCTTACTATTATCCCTCTCCACCATGAACCTTAACGGTACAGACAGCCATAATTTGATTAGAATGTGACTTGTGTACAGAAGACGACAAAAGACAAATGTTTGAGTAGAACAACGCATCTAGCTTGAGAAGAATGAGGGAAATCCCTTCCACCAGCCTCTATAGGCTGGTACATCCGATCTCTACGGATGTACTCATATCCCCCCCAACAGAAATTAAACAGTACCTGTATGAAAGTTTTTCTTAGAGACACCGGCAAGGGAAACACATAGGCAAGGTGAAGTAATGAAGGCAGAATGTCCGCCTTCAGCACTAACACCTTCCCACTAAAAGATAGTCGCCTCACTTTCCACAGTCCCAATCTTTTATTAAGCGATAATAGTTTTTCTTTCCAATTAAACATGTCATCTTTCATTTAATTTCCGAAAGATATGCCGAGTACTACCATTGGTCCTGTGCACACAGTCAAACCACATAACTGATCCGTTGTCCATTTCCACTGTCCCAAAGGTTTTATTTCTGTTTTATTCTTGTTAATCTTCGACCCAGACGCAACAGAGAATTCATCAATGACTTTGACAGACTCTTTCAAGCTCAGGTCGTCTTGTAAATATAAAACTGTATCGTCCGCATAGTGCGATATTTTTAGCATATCCCCTCCAGGTAAAATGATGCCTTTGATGTTATAATTTGTCCTAATTGCGCATACGAACGGTTCAATATATAAAACATACAATAGAGCAGATAGTGTCACCCTGTCTGACACCTCGTAATTGCTTGATAACATTTCCAATATTCCCATTAATATTTACCCTGCTACCCACATTACTATACAGAATTTTTACCCATTACATATAATTATTTCCAAAACCAAATTTTTCCATAATTCTAAATAAAAACTCATGGTTTACCATGTCAAAAGCTTTTTCCTGGTCCAAATTCACAATAATAGCTGGCAGGTGCCTTTCCTCTAAATAGGCTTCAACGTCTCTGTGCAATTGCAAGTTCCAGGTTAATCCACACCACATGTTTGGTCTAAACCAACAACATATGCCATGGCAGAAGATAGGCGATCAGTTATGGCTTTGCTTAATAATTTATAGTCATCACACAACATTGTTAAAGGTCTCCAATTTGCTAATGTCTTGGGGTCTCCCTTTTTATAAAGTAGAGAGATTACCCCCTCACACATCGAAACTCCCATATGCTCCAAACCAAATATACCTATAAACACTTCCAACAGATGACATCCAATTAAATCCCCCAAAACTATGTAAAACTCTTTAGAGAGCCCATCCACTCCTGGTACTTTATCTTTCATGCTCTTCAATGCCATATACATTTCATCTAATTTCAATTCCCCTTCTAATTGGTCTCTAATATCTAAAGGTATCTGCACATCCACGCATTTTAAAAAATGTGTCCCCTTCTCATAATCAATTGTTTGTTTTTGAAATAGCTGAGAAAAGTAGTGTGTAGCGACACCAAGCATGCCATCTCCATCCTCAACCATCTCCCCATCTTGGTCCAATAAAGCCGAAATAGTCCCTCTTTCCCCGTGATTTAATTTGTTTGAAAAAAATATGCCGAGCACTTCTCATCATTTTCCCATTTATCTTGCTGACTTTTAAAAATGAAGTCTCGAGCTTTCTTTTCAAATAATGTGTGCTGCTTTTTCAGCAGGATACCCATATCTAATCCATATCTAATCCACCACCATTTACATTTCCTTGGCTGTGTAGATCTTTTAGTTCATTCTGCAATTTATAAAATTCTTGGTGGTTGTACTTTGTCTTTGCAAAAATTCTGAATAAAACTCTTGATTCTTAATTTTGTGCTCTCCCACCCCTCTGAAAGTAGAATAAAAAGGTTTCATAGCTACACAGCCCTGGAAAAAAACCTGAATCTTGTCCCAAAAGTTGTCGTGTAAAATGCCGTTATTCATTTTCCAATACCCTTTTCCAAATTCAATTGTTTTTAATTCTACTGTCACAGACAGGCAACTGTGGTCTGAATTTAAAAAAACGGTGTAACGCACGCGGACGACACACGGAGTTCACGCGGAACAAACAGATCATCTATTCATAAACACTGTCCTCCTCCTCATGCTCCCCCTCCATCTGTGTGGGTGCCAGACCGCTGCTCTCGATGAAGGCCGCGCCTGACAGGGATAACAGAGTCTCCTCTGCGCTGCCCAGGTTTCCCTCGCTTTTCTCCTCAGACTTCCCGCTTTCAAAACAACTGAAGCGATTTCCCCGTCGCCTCCATGCGAACGAGTGGGGAAACAGGGCTCATCCGCTTCCTTTTCACCGAGCACTTCCTCCTCTCTCTCACCGTTGTCCAGCTCTCGGTAGCCGAGGGCGCGGTGGGCTCTCCCTTCTCCACTTGCTTGTTCCAACTGCTGTTCGCTTCTCCTCTCTCCTCGTGAGATGCTGATGGCGTCTCACTCCCGCTCTCCTGACTCTTGCAGTTCTCTCTCCGTCACTAGCTCATCCACAACCTCCTCAATAGTGTGTAGTTCCATGCCTTCTCCCTCATCTGGTCTTTTCCCGCTCTCCGCTCTTTTCCCGCTCACCGCTCTGGCGTAAGAGGGGACTGCCTTCGGGCAGTGACGGAACAGGTGGTCCTCTGAGTTGCACAGACTGCAGCGCTTGGGCACGGTGCAATCCCTCATTATATGTCCAATAGTCCCACAGTTTCTGCACCTTGTCTGTGTGCAGGCATCTGCGAGGTGCCTGTACGTGCTACACTTCCTGCAGAAACGAGGCTGTCCAGCATACAAGAGGTAGCCCCTGTCTGCACCGATGGAAAAAGCAGGAGGATGGCGGTATCCATCATGGCCGCTCTCGTCCTCCTT
Source organism: Oncorhynchus kisutch (assembly GCF_002021735.2). Taxonomy (NCBI): domain Eukaryota; kingdom Metazoa; phylum Chordata; class Actinopteri; order Salmoniformes; family Salmonidae; genus Oncorhynchus; species Oncorhynchus kisutch. The sequence continues at coordinate 3,161,083 of NW_022261982.1, read as the reverse complement.
TAGCAGCACACAAAACTGCCTCTTCCCTGTCCAGATGCCTAGGGCGTCCTTAATGTCTCACTCCAGGCAAGATGGTCACGTACCGGCTGAGGTAGCACACTAACGTTTCTTCAGTGACCCATGGGTTGAACATATGCACCGTTAGCACCCTCATATTGTGCCTGCACAGGGACTCAACTTTAAAATCCACGAGGGCGGGTGCTGTCGCATTCGCACGAAGAGCCCTCTTACTTCCTCCAGCCGGGTGATGGTGTAGAAAGACACATCGTAGAACTTCTCGGGTGTGTTCTGTTGCAGGCAGTGCACATCGTCTGCTGTCAGGCGTAGAGGTCCAAACAGAACTTCCTTTCCAAAACGAACTCTCCATCAAATTTTCCTTTCCTGTCCAATTAAATCGAAGCGTATTCTTCAGTCCAGCAGCCGCTGACTGTGACGTGGCCGACGACGTCGCACCACCTTGAGGATCCCGTTCGAAATGCACTCGATCTTTCTCTTGATCTTAGCCAAAAGTCCGAGAAGCGATACCCACAATGCTTTCGAAAGGCTCCATTCTCGCACACGTCAAATTCGATTACACCAAAATGAGCTCTGTAAACTTTCTGCCAAATATCAAAGATTGTGCTTTCATTTTTAAATGAACAATTTGGAGAACATAATATTGACATAACATTTGATCTTGTATCAAATATCTCTGGTATCATTGCTGCCACAGCGGAACTGAAGCAATTGTTCACTTGATGGCCCCAGAGTTCCACCGACTGATCAAGATCAAATGTTATGATGGCCATGGAGGAGGAAGCAGATGGGGAGCAAAGTGAAAATGACATGGCTTGAGAACGCCTCTTGGAACCTGTGGCCAGACGGGGGAAGACTGGGTGAAAGCATGAGGTTTTTTAGGGCCTTCATTTTTGTGGAACCCAGCAGAAAAGTATCCTCAAGGCATAGAGTCAGGTGAAGAGAGAGTGGGAATTGTCATGTTATCAAACTTTGGTTTTTCTTTGCATATATAATTATGCATAGCTCAACACAGTTATGTTTTGTTTCTTTTTGCTTTTCAAGTCTTATGCTATAACTCTCTTAGGAACCGGAAGCTAAAATGTCATTCTGTTGTCTGACGAGAGATGTAAATAAGAGTGTGCAGTGTGATTATAGAACAGAAGCCATAAGTCTTGGATTTGTAAACATAATCAACTGTGAATGTTAAATCATGTCATTGTTTGCTCATCAAGTCATTTCCAAGTTTATATAAATGTTGAACAGTATGAAGGTAATGTTCAAAAGGGGGAACTGATGGGTTCTGACTTCTAAACTTGAAATATTGTTAATCATCAGGTATCCTATGGAAATGAGAAGGGCCACAGTCTGGTTTCTACACCAGAAGCTAATGGGCATCTGTAGGAGAAATGTATATGGTGGAGTCAATTAAGGTTGGATATGAGCCAGGGACTTAGAATGTTACTGAGTAAATGAAAGGCAATCACATGGTTGCAGTCACTGATAAGGGTGGAGAGCTGTGGATTAGTGAGGAATGGGGGGGCCCAGGTCAGGTCACATTAAGGGAGAAGGAACAGTTTATTACCCACATCACTTAACTTCCTGCCGAGCAGTAGAGATGTAACGCTTAAAAGAGTAGAAGGAGACATGCTCTGTTCAGCAGTCTGACCCATTGGGTGAATAAACGGTTTGAGCTTTACTGAGTTTTTACTCTTTATTTAGAACCTAACAATATAAATATCTGGATTTGATCAGCATCCAAATTCCAACCTGATGCTCCCTGAGCCTGATGAGACATATTAAATGATTTTGCTGTTATCCAATAGGCTACATACATATATATACGACTTTTCAGGCTACAGAAAAGGTACATTTGTCAGCAAGGCGCATCAATTAATGGCAATTGATGAACTTCATTAGGCAAACTTTTTGGTGTTTTGTAACAGATGCCTATTTATTCATCAAATGGCACTAGTTTGCTATGTTGTTGACTTAGGCCTCTCTTTATGTAGTGTTGTCTCTTGTGTTTTGTCCTATATTTTTAATCCCAGCCCCCGCAGGAGGCCTTTTGGTAGCCTTCATTGTGATTTAGAATGTGTTCTTAACGGACTTCCCTAGTTAAATAAAATAATAATAATAGTAGGTTAAACATGCAGTTTGGATGCTGAAATCATTTTTGGAGTGGAAAAACATGCACAAAAATATCCTACATTTTAAAGCGATTTGTTTGACAAATCAGATAAATATCATGAATGGTTGTGTTTATGCCACATAAAAAAATAAACATTTAATTGACTTCTTTATTAGGCCCAATAAATATGTTTTACTGGTAAGTGAGGCAGTCCCATGTTACCAGTACATGACTTTAGCGCATTTCAGAGTTTATTGTAAATTGTATACTATTGTTGTGTAGATGTATATTTTCAATTCCAATCATAACAATTGTTTGTTTTAACTACTTCACTACTATTTTACTACTTTGCTATTTGTATATTTTTGATAATCACTGTTGATGAGAGCTTGCAAGTTAGCATTTCACTGTACCGTTTATCCGTGCTCATGAAGAATAAACGTTGATTAAAAGATTAACGCAGCATTCACATCAGCTATCATAGTCAACTTTCGCAAATGTGAAAATACAACATGATCCTAACAAATTAAAACGAATCAACTCTGTTTTCTCTGCCTAATTTATCTTTACAACGACAGGGGGTGCACCGTTCCTGGAGGTACTGCAATACCAGGTCGATGCGTGGAGTGGACGGAGCAAGCCCCTATTCCATCTCCCTGTTCCAAAAATCAATTTAATATATGGTCCCCAGATAGGGGACGTATCAGATATTAAACTGATAAGAACAGATACTACACTTGATCTTAGCCAAAAGGCCGAGAAGCGATACTGCAATGCTTTCGGGAGGAAGGTGCCGTTCTCCGACACGTCAAATTCGACTATGGTTACACCAAAATGAGCGCTAAACTTTTCATCAAAGATAATGCTATAAAAAAAAGTGTGGCGTGGATTGGGAGATAATCGACGTCGGGAATAGCCACGTTTGACTGTTACAACGTAACAATTTGGTAGGTTGAAAGTCACGTGGTCATCCGCCCTCCAATCGGAAATGAGAGAAAGCGTTGTTAAATTAAACCCAGATTAACAGCTAAATTGGAATAATAATATATCGTGGGTGGGGGACGACGACAATTTGGAGATAATAATATTGACATAACATTTGATCTTGTATCAAATATCTCTGGTAGCGTTGCTGCCACAACGGAACTGAAGCAATTGCCCACATGGTGGCGATCGAGTTCCACCGACCGTCGCTTTACCAAGCTGTCCTGTGTGGTGCACGAAACTGCGCCACTTGACTTCAATACATCAATGCAAATAATGTGAACAATAAATGTATTTGTTTTATATATCGGTCTGTAAAGCCTTGTATGATATGGCCATTGTGAGGAGGCCTTCATAAAGTTGCCCTCCTAAATTACTAGAGACCAAACTTCAACCATGGCACTGGACTGCAGGAGCGGGCTTGGCGTATGGTCCTGGCTGCCGAAATGTGTCCTCCACATAATAACTGTACAAACATGGCACTTTTGAGGCTTACTTTTACAATTAAGCTTAGTCACTACAAGAAATGTCATATCATGGACATAAATCACCTTTAGGCATGCACTCACTGTATATAGACTTTTTTCCTACTGTATAATTGACTATGTTTTGTTTATTCCATGTGTAACTCTGTGTTGTATGTGTCGAATTGCTAGGCTTTATCTTGGCCAGGTTGCAGTTGCAAATGAGAACTTGTTCTCAACTAGCCTACCTGGTTAAATAAAAGGTGAGGAAAAAATAAAATACTGTATATGTAAGTTATTTGGTTGGTGTCTTGTGAATCAACCTGTATGTGCATTAGGGTTTAATATTATCCCAGTGTCTTACAAAATGTTCCATCCCGAGAATAAATCACTTTTCTCCCGGGTAACCAGTTATTAACCGAGAATAAATATGTTGTTTTCTCTGGGGCATTTCCCGCCAGGAAACCGGAAGTGACATTCAAAAGCATATAAATATCTGGATTTGATTAGAGCTTTGATCAGCATGAACATTCAGACCTGATGCTACCTGAGCCTAATGAGACATACATTAACCACATTTAATGAGCCCTACATTAACCACATTTGATGAGCCCAAGTCCAAAAAAGCCCCAATGATTGTGCTGTTATCCAATAGACCACATATATGATATAGGCACATTACCCACGAAAGAAAAACATAGATGAAGCTAGCTATATGCTCTCTTGGGTAAATAAATGAAACTAGCCAGTAGGTTCATCTGTTTAAGTGTGAACTCTGTGTTCGTGGGCCATATTAACCACTCTCCATTTGTGAACTGTGTACGTGTGTCTTATTATCCTCTCAGGGTTTTGTGTATAATATGATAGCATCTAATAGAGCATCAATCTGCCTTTGGTTCAACTGGAACAAATGTTGATGAATAAGTTCAGTGGGCTGACTGTTGGTAATGCTGCAATAATGGAGAGTATTCCATCTCGGTGGTTGGACTGAAGAGACACAGTGTCTGTCCCCAGTCTGTCAGTCTTACTGCCATGTGAGGAAAGCTGTCAATTCGTCCCTTGCATGCATTGAGTGAATCCATGCATAGCATGCAAAGACTGTGCACTGAACGAGGGGAAGAGTTCAAACCACCAGGACCACAAGCCTGTGTCTGACTGACCCCTGAACCTGGTGACCTTGCTGCCTGACCAATGGGGAGACACACCAACTTTGGGTGCCGGAGAAGTGGCGGCCTGCAATAGTACATCCAGGTCCATATGGAGCAGGTTAATAACCCCTGCTGGGGCCAAACCCACACACGGAAGATCAGCACTGGGATTACTGGGACATTTTACTGGGAAGGCCCTGGAGATGACTGGTGTGGTGTTACCAGTTGTAATAGTTGCAGAGATATGGACAGGCAGGTGAACAAGTAGGTGGAGGATGGATGAAGAGGGTGAGGAGAGGATGGATGAAGAGGGAGAGGATGGATGAGGAGGGTGAGGGACTAACTAGAGAATGAAAGGAGGTGAGATCATCAGAAAGGGGTAGCTGGAGTGGATGGATGGAGAAAGAAAATAAAGGGCAAGCCAAAAACAAGGGGGTAGAGGAGGTGGGAGACCAGACCATCCCTAGGAAATGGGGGTAGAGGAGGTGGGAGACCAGACCATCCCTAGGAAATGGGGGTAGACGAGGTGGGAGACCAGACCATCCCTAGGAAAACAAGGGGGTAGAGGAGGTGGGAGACCAGACCATCCCTAGGAAAACAAGGGGGAAGAGGAGGTGGGAGACCAGACCATCCCTAGGAAAACAAGGGGGTAGAGGAGGTGGGAGACCAGACCATCCCTAGGAAATGGGGGTAGACGAGGTGGGAGACCAGACCATCCCTAGGAAAACAAGGGGGTTAGAGGAGGTGGGAGACCAGACCATCCCTAGGAAAACAAGGGGGAAGAGGAGGTGGGAGACCAGACCATCCCTAGGAAAACAAGGGGGTAGACGAGGTGGGAGACCAGACCATCCCTAGGAAAACAAGGGGGTAGAGGAGGTGGGAGACCAGACCATCCCTAGGAAAACAAGGGGGAAGAGGAGGTGGGAGACCAGACCATCCCTAGGAAATGGGGGTAGACGAGGTGGGAGACCAGACCATCCCTAGGAAAACAAGGGGGTAGAGGAGGTGGGAGACCAGACCATCCCTAGGAAAACAAGGGGGAAGAGGAGGTGGGAGACCAGACCATCCCTAGGAAAACAAGGGGGTAGACGAGGTGGGAGACCAGACCATCCCTAGGAAAACAAGGGGGTAGAGGAGGTGGGAGACCAGACCATCCCTAGGAAAACAAGGGGGTAGAGGAGGTGGGAGACCAGACCATCCCTAGGAAAACAAGGGGGAAGAGGAGGTGGGAGACCAGACCATCCCTAGGAAAACAAGGGGGAAGAGGAGGTTGGAGACCAGACCATCCATAGGAAAACAAGGGGGTAGAGGAGGTGGGAGACCAGACCATCCCTAGGCTAGAACCTATGAGCCGTCTGAGTTGACACTGAGGGTATGATGTTGATGGAAGCCTGAGGGGACATTATGACATCATCTGACCTGCGGCTGTGACGGGGTGGTTGCCTGTGATGGTGCGGTTGCCTGTGACGGTGCGGTTGTGTTAGCGTCGGAAACCAGGGCTTCACCATCGAACAAGATTATGTCCTGTTGTTGCGTGTCTGGAGCTGGAGTCAACGAGGGTCTGGGGCTGGGGGGCGGGCGTACAGGGGCGGGTCCAGGGGGCGCCGGCCTCGTCTGGAGGGTCCACGGAAGTATGTACAGACATGCAACAATAGTGAGGGAGACACAGCACACAGGTTAGTAAAACACACCAGCACACTAGTAATAGTAGGTTACTGTTACCTGGGCCGGTATCCAATCCAAGGCGTGTCATGGAGCAGCGCTCTGGACAGATGACAATGTGCCTTTTCAAGGCAATTTCCCTGACATTCCTGGAGATTGTGTTTACTGTAAACGCTGCGCATGTTGGCTCACCCTCCATGTTGGCTCAAGCGTAAATTACCTTTAGAAATCAAGTGCAATGCGCTGCTCTACAACGCGCCATGGATTGGATCCAGCCCTAGTCTGTAAGTGGTGTCTATGAGGCTTCCTTCTATGTTAGAAGAGCACATGTCTATCAAACCAATGGAGAGAAACTCTCCATTCAACATGCTCTGGGTTAGTTTCATCTCTCGCTTTGGGAGTGTTCCTGAAGAGAATGTTAGCGACTGTGTGTGTGCTCGCAATTGTACCGTCCACTCCTTTTTCCACCCTCTTGAATTCAACACCTTAAAAATACTCCAGACCTTAAACTCCAAGATTTCCCACACACACACACACACTCACACATTTCTGACCCACGCTTCTGAAAATGACACTCGTTCATCAACACACAAATCCCAGTCACTCAAGACAAACACAGAGACAGTCAGACACGTTACAGCCCCTGTATGAGGGAACCTTACCTTGGGTGCAGCGTCTGGGGTAACGCTGTGGTTGACGGCGGCTGCCTCACTGGGAAAGAAAGAGAAAGGGAGAATTACTGACTGACTCCCATGTCATGCCATGATGAAGATGTCCTGGTTGTGTTCAGTAGAGAGAGAACATTTTACTGTATTTATTTTTCTAGGAAGGAGAAAGTAGAAAATAAAGAGGGCAGACGAGGAGAGAGAACGAGAGGGGGCAGACGAGGAGAGAGAACGAGAGGGGGCAGACGAGGAGAGAGAACGAGAGGGAGCAGACGAGGAGAGAGAACGAGAGGGGGCAGACGAGGAGAGAGAACGAGAGGGGGCAGACGAGGAGAGAGAACGAGAGGGGGCAGACGAGGAGAGAGAACGAGAGGGGGCAGACGAGGAGAGAGAACGAGAGGGGGCAGACGAGGAGAGAGAACGAGAGGGGGCAGACGAGGAGAGAGAACGAGAGGGGGCAGACGAGGAGAGAGAACGAGAGGGGGAAGAGGAGTAGAGAGAACGAGAGGGGGCAGAGGAGGAGAGAGAACGAGAGGGGGGACAATGACCTCAGTTGTTGGAGCAACGTGCGGGCGATTCACTAAGATGATAGTACAACGGGCAAAGATGTAGCAGCGTATCAGTTTCAGTCATCCACAGTGGTGAAGGTCAGACTATCTGGTGGCTGCCGCGACGATTAGTTTTTTTAGCACAGACTGTCCCCCTGTATCACTATGGGAAAGCAGAACAGGGTCAACTGGTGTGCGTAAGAGAAAACATTTTCAAACGGAGTGAAATGCGTTTTCTGATACTTTTCTGATAAGAACACAGACATTTGTTATTTTTGTCGCAAAACATTTTGTTACAGTGTGCCCTACTGTGTAGTCAACAGTCTGCACCATCCACCAAGACCGCAAGATGGGAGCAAGGGGCTGAGAAGTATATTTAATGATCTGTGTGTACAGGCCCATTTTAGCAGGGAGAATGAGCATATGCCAAACCATTCTGTATTAATAATATATAACAAGACTGTGCGTAGTACTTCACAAATACACAGCTCAGAGCAAAAACTATTTGGGGACGTTGCTGCGGCATGAGACACCAACTCACAACACAAGGCTTCCTCAAACGTCATGCTGCGGTCATGCAGAGGAGTGCCTGACCTGAAACAGACTGAGAACTACAGGAACACCCATGAATGTCCAAGCACACAGCAGAACTCCATGCACTACTTGACAGATCACGGTTCACCTGGACAACTAAAGGTCTGTATATCCTGTTTTGAGTCCTCCAATCCTTTATTCTCACTCAGTATGGAACTGCACCATGCAGAGAGACTAGTGCTGTGCAATTAACCAAAATGACGGTTATTTATTGGTTTTTAAATAAATAATTCACCAACTTCAGTTCAATTATTTGAATTCCATTTCTTTCTTTTTTTCTGTGAGTTCATTGCGCACATAGTGCTGCCGAACTGTGTGATGTAGTAGGGAGTTGTAGTTTCCAACAAGCTCTTTATAAACCAGATCATGCCGAACTGTGATGTAGTAGGGAGTTGTAGTTTCCAACAAGCTCTTTATAAACCAGATCATGCCGAACTGTGTGATGTAGTAGGGAGTTGTAGTTTCCAACAAGCTCTTTATAAACCAGATCATGCCGAACTGTGTGATGTAGTAGGGAGTTGTAGTTTCCAACAAGCTCTTTATAAACCAGATCATGCCGAACTGTGTGATGTTGTAGTTTCCAACAAGCTCTTTATAAACCAGATCATGCCGAACTGTGTGATGTAGTAGGGAGTTGTAGTTTCCAACAAGCTCTTTATAAACCAGATCATGCCGAACTGTGTGATGTAGTAGGGAGTTGTAGTTTCCAACAAGTCCTTTATTCTCAGTCAGTATCTAACTGCAACATGCAGAAGGACACACACAGGCACATATAAACTGTCATACTGGTCACTCCCAGTCAGGTCCATTACCTCTTCTTGGGTCCAGGCTTCCAGTCTTTACCTGCCTTTCTGTAGGGGGGGGGGGGGGGGGTAATTTACTCTACAGTATTCTATATTCAGCCAGTCATTTCACTTCCTCACTAGAATGTGTAAGCACAGGATAGGATAGGTTACTTTCTAAATGTAATCTGTTACAGTTACTAGTTACCTGTCCAAAAGTGGAATCAGTAACAGAACTTTTGGATTACCCAAACTCAGTAACGTCATCTGATTACATTCCGTTACTTTTAGATTCATTTCCCCTTAAGAGGCATTAGAAGAAGACAAAAATGTATGTTGCCAATTGAACGACAACTATTCCAGGATAAATCAATGTTAAAGTTTACATAGCTGGCTATATATGGATGTTATTAGGACTTATTAGCCAACCCTACTCTGTTGTCATGGAGGACTGATTGGGCTCATTGATTCGAGTTGAAAAATAAATGCTGCGCTCATGGAATGGCGTGCTTTGATCAATAACAAGTGATATCTGTATTAAATTACACTACACCACTACTGTCATCCTGACCTCCAAGTGTTTATTCAAGTTGGATCATCTTTGGATGCTGACAGCAGTCTCACCATTGGAAGACATAACTTTGACTGTAGCCTACAAAAACCTATTCCTGCTCTTTCCCCACAATCCATCAAACACATTCGCTGTGTCGTCATGTAATCAGTTACTGCCCAAACCTGTGTATGCATTGCATTGGACCTCATTTCTCTACAATTACCATAAAGTTCCTAAAAGGTGCACCAGACAGAGGTAGATTGTACAGGTACATATACCAGTGGGGCAAAGTAGACAGGTACGCTATAGATGAACACTATCATATGTACATATGTCCACTGGTATTCGCAACACATTGGTATTATGTCAAGTCTCACTCACTTGGCCAGCCTCTGCTCATCCAGTTTGGTCATGACGTCATTCAGGTCCTGGTTCAGCTGCAAACAGAAAGATTGGAGGAAGTCAATGAATCAGTCTAGACATGTATTATCAATCAGTCCCATGTACTGACGGTGGGCACCCAGCTCTCCCTCTCACCTTTCCCATGTCTTTGTGGAACCTCTGCTGATATCCAGCCATACTCTGGAATGTGTTAACATAGAAGCCAACACGACTAGAGAGGAGAGAGAGAACGTGTTAACATGGTGGCTGGCAACACTCTCTCTGTGTGTGTGTGTGTGTGTGTGTGTGTCTGTCTGTGATGACATGTGGAAGAGAGAACGTGTTAACATGGTGGCTGGCAACACTGTGGGTGTGTGTATGTATGTGTGTGTTTCTGACTGTCTGTGATGACATGTGGAAGAGACAACGTGATAACAGTGGTTGTAAGTGGGTGGCTCTTCAAAAAGACAGAGGGAAGGAGACTGTATCAGCCTGGTAGCATCAGTGAGAGGGTGGAGAAGTCTCACCTGTTCCACAGCTGTGGTAGCTCATCCTGCAGATCTACATTGATCTCCTCAAATACTTTCTGAGCTCTCCCTAACTCCTCCTCTGCCTGTACAGACACCATGACACACCCACAGAGGTTAAACAATGTTAGTATACGCCTGGACAGACACCAGGACACATCCACAGAGGTTAAACAATGTTAGTATATGCCGGGACAGACACCATGACACATCCACAGAGGTTAAACAATTCTACAGTACCATGTTTGTTAGTATATGTTACTCAAAAGAAAGTGCATTATCTACAATCAAACTAAAGAACGACATGGAATACAGACAGAATGTTAGGGCATGGTGGCATAGAATATAGAATTAGAACTCAGAATGGGTGAATGACAAGTGAGTGTTGAAGGGATGGCGGGGGGGTCAGGGTGAGGGGTGAGAGGGTGAGTTAGTTAGACATCAGTCACCTGGTTTCTGGTCAGGTTAGTTTGGGCTATTTGATGAGCAGACAGAATCCCCTGGGCCCAACCTGGGGCAGCCTTCTCCACAAGAGACATCGGCTAGCCATGCAGACGGACGGACAGACAGAAAGAGCGAGAGAGAAGCAAGACGAATACACTGCTCAAAAAAATAAAGGGAACACTAAAATAACACATCCTAGATCTGAATGAATGAAATATTCTTATTAAATACTTTTTTTCTTTACATAGTTGAATGTGCTGACAACAGAATCACACAAAAATGATCAATGGAAATCAAATTTATCAACCCATGGAGGTCTGGATTTGGAGTCACACTCAAAATTAAAGTGGAAAACCACACTACAGGCTGATCCAACTTTGATGTAATGTCCTTAAAACAAGTCAAAATGAGGCTCAGTAGTGTGTGGCCTCCACGTGCCTGTATGACCTCCCTACAACACCTGGGCATGCTCCTGGTGAGGTGGCGGATGGTCTCCTGAGGGATCTCCTCCCGGACCTGGACTAAAGCATCCGCCAACTCCTGGACATTCTGTGGTGGAATGTAGCGTTGGTGGATGGAGCGAGACATGATGTCCCAGATGTGCTCAATTGGATTCAGGTCTGGAGAACGGGCGGGCCAGTCCATAGCATCAATGCCTTCCTCTTGAAGGAACTGCTGACACACTCCAGCCACATGAGGTCTAGCATTGTCTTGCATTATGAGGAACCCAGGGCCAACCGCACCAGCATATGGTCTCACAAGGGGTCTGAGGATCTCATCTCGGTACCTAAAGGCAGTCAGGCGACCTCTGGCGAGCACATGGAGGGCTGTGTGGCCCCCCCAAAGAAATGCCACCCCACACCATGACTGACCCACCGCCAAACCGGTCATGCTGGAGGATGTTGCAGGCAGCAGAACGTTCTCCACGGCGTCTCCAGACTGTCACATGTGCTCAGTGTGAACCTGCTTTCATTTGTGAAGAGCACAGGGCGCTAGTGGCGAATTTGCCAATCTTGGTGTTCTCTGGCAAGTGCCAAACGTCCTGCACGGTGTTGGGCTGTAAGCACAACCCCCACCTGTGGACGTCGGCCCTCATACCACCCTCATGGAGTCTGTTTCTGACCGTTTGAGCAGACACATGCACATTTGTGGCCTGCTGGAGGTCCTTTTTCAGGGCTCTGGCAGTGCTCCTCCTGCTCCTCCTTGCACAAGGCGGAGGTAGCGGTACTGCTGCTGGGTTGTTGCCCTCCTACGGCCTCCTCCACGTCTCCTGATGTACTGGCTTGTCTCCTGGTAGCACCTCGATGCTCTGGACACTACGCTGACAGACACAGCAAACCTTCTTGCCACATCTCGCATTGATGTGCCATCCTGGATGAGCTGCACTACCTGAGCCAGTTGTGTAGGTTGTAGACTCAGTCTCATGCTACCACTAGAGTGAAAGCACTGCCAGCATTCAAAAGTGACCAAAACATCAGCCAGGAAGCATAGGAACTGAGAAGTGGTCTGTGGTCCCACCTGCAGAACCACTCCTTTATTGGGGGTGTCTTGCTAAATGCCGATAATTTCCACCTGTTGTCTATTCCATTTGCACAACAGCATGTGACATTTATTGTCAATCAGTGTTGCTTCCTAAGTGGACAGTTTGATTTCACAGAAGTGTGATTGACTTGGAGTTACATTGTGTATAAGTGTTCCCTTTATTTTTTTGAGCAGTGTAGTTTGACAGGCAGGTTAGCATTCAGACAGGCAGGTTAGCATTCAGACAGGCAGGTTAGCAATTCAGACAGGCAGGTTAGCAATTCAGATAGGCAGGTTAGCAATTCAGACAGGCAGGTTTGAGAGAGTTTTGAAATCGGGCAAGAGTATTTCCATATTGTACATTAACACCCAATCAAACACACACACATGAAAAACAGGTTAATGAGACTTTTTTCCCCCCAATAGGTTGATTGGTTGTTTATTTCAACTGGTATAGCCTAAGCCCATGGCAGCATGTGTCAAGCATAGCAAAACACACCTCGCCAAAATTACAATGCAGAATGTTGCTTACTGACATCAGACATCATAATGAGGGTATTTGCATTAGCTTTGTTAAGGCCTTTATAGAGTCATGACTGAGTCACATTATAGAGCCGACCTGAACTGGCCTGGATATTTTCTCTTTACATTGTTCTGTTCCTTCCAAGAAGGTTGCAGAAACGCTGGTCCTCTGTAGTTGGTAGAGCATGGTGCTTGCAACGCCAGGATAGTGAGTTTGATTCCCGGGACCAACCGTACGTAACATGTAGGCATCCATGACTAAGTTGCTTTGGATAAAAGCGTCTAATAAATGGCATATATTATTTTAAACGATGGCGGATGCAAAACCAGGCCATCTCAGTACAGCTGGTTCAGCTTGGTTTGGCTCAGCAGTGTGATACCGTAATGAACCCAGGAAACGTTGCAGCGGGCGGCCATCTTACCTTGGCGATCTTGGCCTGGTCCTGCTTCTTGCCCTTCTGTAGGGAGCCAAAGTGATGCCTCGCACTGTCGTAGTCGGTCATCTTCCTGTCCCGCTTAGCGATGCGTGCCTGGTCAGAGACACCAGACAAACATACCCACAGAGTCACTGATAGATAGATAGAAGGCTGCAGCTTCTTGAGAACCAATCAATCAATCAATCAATCAAATATATGTATTGATGTATCCTCTAACTGATCTGGGAGCTGAGCTGTTTCAGGGCTCCATTTAAAACCAGGATCGCTGAAACGTTAAAGATTGCGCACCAGGAATGTAAAGGAGATTTCCTATTGAGCATTTGCAGTGTTTACGGTGAATGCAGTTTCCACAAACAGAGGAACATTACCATTACATTTTAATCACGCTGTAACTCTGAACTTCCACCATATGGATTGTATAGAGCCCTCGGTACCAATATGTGTAATCTGTTCTGTTAGAGCCCTCGGTACCAGTATGCGTAGTCTGTTCTGTTAGAGCCCTCGGTACCGATATGTGTAGTCTGTTCTGTTAGAGCCCTCGGTACCAGTATGCGTAGTCTGTTCTGTTAGAGCCCTCGGTACCAGTATGCGTAGTCTGTTCTGTTAGAGCCCTCGGTACCAGTATGTGTAGTCTGTTCTGTTAGAGCCCTCGGTACCGATATGTGTAGTCTGTTCTGTTAGAGCCCTCGGTACCGATATGTGTAGTCTGTTCTGTTAGAGCCCTCGGTACCAGTATGTGTAGTCTGTTCTGTTAGAGCCCTCGGTACCAATATGTGTAATCTGTTCTGTTAGAGCCCTCGGTACCAGTATGTGTAATCTGTTCTGTTAGAGCCCTCGGTACCAGTATGTGTAATCTGTTCTGTTAGAGCCCTCGGTACCAGTATGTGTAGTCTGTTCTGTTAGAGCCCTCGGTACCAGTATGTGTAGTCTGTTCTGTTAGAGCCCTCGGTACCAGTATGTGTAATCTGTTCTGTTAGAGCCCTCGGTACCAGTATGTGTAATCTGTTCTGTTAGAGCCCTCGGTACCAGTATGTGTAGTCTGTTCTGTTAGAGCCCTCGGAACCAGTATGTGTAGTCTGTTCTGTTAGAGCCCTCGGTACCAGTATGTGTAGTCTGTTCTGTTAGAGCCCTCGGTACCAGTATGTGTAGTCTGTTCTGTTAGAGCCCTCAGAACAGACTACACATACTGGTAACATTTGTTAATGTTGTGAAAAATTTATCAAAATGTTAAAAAAACGTTTATATTTATTTATTATGGAGTTTCATTTTTCACAAAATGGCCAAACACACACCCTCACACTGAGCACCTGACTGCAGTGACACACACCTTAATGTCAGGGAACTGGGCCAGATAGGTATCCATGGCGATCATGGAATTGTCCACAAGCTTGTCGTGGTAATCTGACCACAGGATGTCTGTCTCCTACAATACACACAGCAGAGTCAAACAACACACTCACAAATGCAAACACTCACGCATACACCCACCCCCACCCCAATAACAGCTCCACTAACAGTGCAGTTCAGAGCTAGTCTGAAACTAGTGCCATGTCTTCTAGCTATAGATCTAGTGTAGGCCACAGCTATTCCCACTAGTCCTCATTCATCACCAGTCTACACAGTCATGAATGAGCTACTGAGCTAGCTGGCCTTTACCTCCATGCAATAGTCCATCTCCTTCTCTATCATCTCCTACAGACGGAAGGATGGAGAGATGGAGGGAAAGAGACATGCAGTGAGAGAGAGAGGAGTATGTGTTGCATTGAGAAGAAGTGAATGTGACAGTGATGAAATGGGAGGAAACTAGACTCTGGTTCCCTTTTCTATTCTCTTTTTACTCAAACAACCAATAGAATTGATCTGAAGTTCTCATGTTCATTTCTGCATTTTCAATTATACATTTAATTCAACCTCTGAAGTTTTGTACACCTCTTTCACAGAGGAACAGGTAGTCTTTCATCCTGAATTCCCATAGATCACACACACCAACTGTGCTAGTCTCTCTCACCTCTGCGATGGTATCCACCTCCTCCTTGCCAAACCACTCTGGCTCGTACATATCCGCCAGACAGTCCTGCAGACGCTTGGACGCATCATGCATGGCTGAGGATCACAGAGACAGACAGACAGGCAGACAGGTCAAAAACTGAAATGAAACTGGGCCCATGACAGGAAGAGGTCTGAATGTATTAATGTGTGTGAACACTACAACTGTGTCACTCCAAAATAGACAAGATAGAAACTGACAGATATTACTGTAAAACCTAATAATAAGTTACAGGATACTTACACACACACACACGTGTAGTGTACAAACACACACGTGTAGTGTACACACACATACGTGTAGTGTACAAACACACACGTGTAGTGAACAAACACGTGTAGTGTACAACCACACACGTGTAGTGTAGTGTACAACCACACACGTGTAGTGTAGTGTACAACCACACACGTGTAGTGTAGTGTACAACCACACACGTGTAGTGTAGTGTACAACCACACACGTGTAGTGTAGTGTACAACCACACACGTGTAGTGTAGTGTACAACCACACACGTGTAGTGTAGTGTACAACCACACACGTGTAGTGTAGTGTACAACCACACACGTGTAGTGTAGTGTACAACCACACACGTGTAGTGTAGTGTACAAACACACACGTGTAGTGTAGTGTACAAACACACACACACACACACGTGTAGTGTAGTGTACAAACACACACACACGTGTAGTGTAGTGTACAAACACACACGTGTAGTGTAGTGTACAAACACACACGTGTAGTGTAGTGTACAAACACACACGTGTAGTGTAGTGTACAAACACACACGTGTAGTGTAGTGTACAAACACACACGTGTAGTGTAGTGTAAAAACACACACGTGTAGTGTAGTGTACAAACACACACGTGTAGTGTAGTGTACAAACACACACGTGTAGTGTAGTGTACAAACACACACGTGTAGTGTACAAACACACACGTGTAGTGTAGTGTAGTACAAACACACACGTGTAGTGTAGTGTACAAACACACACGTGTAGTGTAGTGTACAAACACACACGTGTAGTGTAGTGTACAAACACACACGTGTAGTGTAGTGTACAAACACACACGTGTAGTGTAGTGTACAAACACACACGTGTAGTGTAGTGTACAAACACACACGTGTAGTGTAGTGTACAAACACACACGTGTAGTGTAGTGTACAAACACACACGTGTAGTGTAGTGTACAAACACACACGTGTAGTGTAGTGTACAAACACACACGTGTAGTGTAGTGTACAAACACACACGTGTAGTGTAGTGTACAAACACACACGTGTAGTGTAGTGTACAAACACACACGTGTAGTGTAGTGTACAAACACACACGTGTAGTGTAGTGTACAAACACACACGTGTAGTGTAGTGTACAAACACACACGTGTAGTGTAGTGTACAAACACACACGTGTAGTGTAGTGTACAAACACACACGTGTAGTGTAGTGTACAAACACACACGTGTAGTGTAGTGTACAAACACACACGTGTAGTGTAGTGTACAAACACACACGTGTAGTGTAGTGTACAAACACACACGTGTAGTGTAGTGTACAAACACACACGTGTAGTGTAGTGTACAAACACACACGTGTAGTGTAGTGTACAAACACACACGTGTAGTGTAGTGTACAAACACACACGTGTAGTGTAGTGTACAAACACACACGTGTAGTGTAGTGTACAAACACACACGTGTAGTGTAGTGTACAAACACACACGCACACGTGTAGTGTAGTGTACAAACACACACACACGTGTAGTGTAGTGTACAAACACACACACACACGTGTAGTGTAGTGTACAAACACACACACACACGTGTAGTGTAGTGTACAAACACACACACACGTGTAGTGTAGTGTACAAACACACACACACACGTGTAGTGTAGTGTACAAACACACACACACACGTGTAGTGTAGTGTACAAACACACACACGTGTAGTGTAGTGTACAAACACACACACACGTGTAGTGTAGTGTACAAACACACACACGTGTAGTGTACAAACACACACACGTGTAGTGTAGTGTACAAACACACACACGTGTAGTGTAGTGTACAAACACACACACGTGTAGTGTAGTGTACAACACACACACGTGTAGTGTAGTGTACAAACACACACGTGTAGTGTAGTGTACAAACACACTCGTGTAGTGTAGTGTACAAACACACACACAAACACACACACACACACGTGTAGTGTACAAACACACACACACGTGTAGTGTACAAACACACACGTGTAGTGTACAAACACACACGTGTAGTGTACAAACACACACACACACACACACACACACGTGCAGTGTACAAACACACACGTGTAGTGTACAAACACACACACATGTGTAGTGTACAAACACACACACACACACACGTGTAGTGTAGTGTACAAACACACACGTGTAGTGTAGTGTACAAACACACACACGTAGTGTAGTGTACAAACACACACACGTAGTGTAGTGTACAAACACACACACGTAGTGTAGTGTACAAACACACACACACACACACACACACAGTGTAGTGTACAAACACACACACACACACGTAGTGTAGTGTACAAACACACACACACACACACACGTAGTGTAGTGTACAAACACACACACACGTGTAGTGTACAAACACACACACACGTGTAGTGTACAAACACACACACACACACACACACACACACACGTGTAGTGTAGTGTACAAGTGTACAAACACACACACACACGTGTAGTGTAGTGTACAAACACACACACACACACACGTGTAGTGTAGTGTACAAACACACACACACACACACGTGTAGTGTAGTGTACAAACACACACACACACACACGTGTAGTGTAGTGTACAAACACACACACGTGTAGTGTAGTGTACAAACACACACACACGTGTAGTGTAGTGTACAAACACACACACACGTGTAGTGTAGTGTACAAACACACACACACGTGTAGTGTAGTGTACAAACACACACACACGTGTAGTGTAGTGTACAAACACACACACACGTGTAGTGTAGTGTACAAACACACACACACGTGTAGTGTAGTGTACAAACACACACACACGTGTAGTGTAGTGTACAACCACACACACACGTGTAGTGTAGTGTACAACCACACACACACGTGTAGTGTAGTGTACAACCACACACACACGTGTAGTGTAGTGTACAACCACACACACACGTGTAGTGTAGTGTACAACCACACACACACGTGTAGTGTAGTGTACAACCACACACACACACGTGTAGTGTAGTGTACAACCACACACACACACGTGTAGTGTAGTGTACAACCACACACACACACGTGTAGTGTAGTGTACAACCACACACACACACGTGTAGTGTAGTGTACAACCACACACACACGTGTAGTGTAGTGTACAACCACACACGTGTAGTGTAGTGTACAACCACACACGTGTAGTGTAGTGTACAACCACACACGTGTAGTGTAGTGTACAACCACACGCACGTGTAGTGTAGTGTACAACCACACGCACGTGTAGTGTACAACCACACACACGTGTAGTGTACAAACACACACACACGTGTAGTGTACAAACACACACACACACGTGTAGTGTACAAACACACACACACACGTGTAGTGTACAAACACACACACACACGTGTAGTGTAGTGTACAAACACACACGTGTAGTGTAGTGTACAAACACACACGTGTAGTGTAGTGTACAAACACACACGTGTAGTGTAGTGTACAAACACACACGTGTAGTGTAGTGTACAAACACACACGTGTAGTGTAGTGTACAAACACACACGTGTAGTGTAGTGTACAAACACACACGTGTAGTGTAGTGTACAAACACACACGTGTAGTGTAGTGTACAAACACACACGTGTAGTGTAGTGTACAAACACACACGTGTAGTGTAGTGTACAAACACACACGTGTAGTGTAGTGTACAAACACACACGTGTAGTGTAGTGTACAAACACACACGTGTAGTGTAGTGTACAAACACACACGTGTAGTGTAGTGTACAAACACACACGTGTAGTGTAGTGTACAAACACACACACACACGTGTAGTGTAGTGTACAAACACACACACACACGTGTAGTGTAGTGTACAAACACACACACACGTGTAGTGTAGTGTACAAACACACACGTGTAGTGTAGTGTACAAACACACACGTGTAGTGTAGTGTACAAACACACACGTGTAGTGTAGTGTACAAACACACATGTGTAGTGTAGTGTACAAACACACACGTGTAGTGTAGTGTACAAACACACACACACACACACGTGTAGTGTAGTGTACAAACACACACACACACGTGTAGTGTAGTGTACAAACACACACACGTGTAGTGTAGTGTACAAACACACACGTGTAGTGTAGTGTACAAACACACACACACACGTGTAGTGTAGTGTACAAACACACACACACGTGTAGTGTAGTGTACAAACACACACACACGTGTAGTGTAGTGTACAAACACACACACACGTGTAGTGTAGTGTACAAACACACACACACGTGTAGTGTAGTGTACAAACACACACACGTGTAGTGTAGTGTACAAACACACACACGTGTAGTGTAGTGTACAAACACACACGTGTAGTTACAACACACACGTGTAGTGTAGTGTACAAACACACACACGTGTAGTGTAGTGTACAAAACACACACACGTGTAGTGTAGTGTACAAACACACACACGTGTAGTGTAGTGTACAAACACACACACGTGTAGTGTAGTGTACAAACACACACACGTGTAGTGTAGTGTACAAACACACACACGTGTAGTGTAGTGTACAAACACACACACGTGTAGTGTAGTGTACAAACACACACACGTGTAGTGTAGTGTACAAACACACACACGTGTAAGTGTAGTGTACAAACACACACACGTGTAGTGTAGTGTACAAACACACACACGTGTAGTGTAGTGTACAAACACACACACGTGTAGTGTAGTGTACAAACACACACACGTGTAGTGTAGTGTACAAACACACACACGTGTAGTGTAGTGTACAAACACACACACGTGTAGTGTAGTGTACAAACACACACACGTGTAGTGTAGTGTACAAAACACACACACGTGTAGTGTAGTGTACAAACACACACACGTGTAGTGTAGTGTACAAACACACACACGTGTAGTGTAGTGTACAAACACACACACGTGTAGTGTAGTGTACAAACACACACACGTGTAGTGTAGTGTACAAACACACACGTGTAGTGTAGTGTACAAACACACACACACACGTGTAGTGTAGTGTACAAACACACACACGTGTAGTGTAGTGTACAAACACACACACGTGTAGTGTAGTGTACAACACACACACACACACGTGTAGTGTAGTGTACAAACACACACACGTGTAGTGTAGTGTACAAACACACACACACGTGTAGTGTAGTGTACAAACACACACACGTGTAGTGTAGTGTACAAACACACACACGTGTAGTGTAGTGTACAAACACACACACAAACACACACACACACACGTGTAGTGTACAAACACACACACACGTGTAGTGTACAAACACACACACACGTGTAGTGTACAAACACACACACACGTGTAGTGTACAAACACACACACACGTGTAGTGTACAAACACACACACACGTGTAGTGTACAAACACACACACACGTGTAGTGTACAAACACACACACACGTGTAGTGTCAACACACACACACGTGTAGTGTACAAACACACACACGTGTAGTGTACAAACACACACACACGTGTAGTGTACAAACACACACACACGTGTAGTGTACAAACACACACGTGTAGTGTACAAACACACACGTGTAGTGTACAAACACACACACACGTGTAGTGTACAAACACACACGTGTAGTGTACAAACACACACGTGTAGTGTACAAACACACACACACACACACGTGTAGTGTACAAACACACACACACACGTGTAGTGTACAAACACACACACATGTGTAGTGTACAAACACACACACACACACACGTGTAGTGTAGTGTACAAACACACACGTGTAGTGTACAAACACACACACACGTAGTGTAGTGTACAAACACACACACACACACACACACACGTAGTGTAGTGTACAAACACACACAGTGTAGTGTACAAACACACACACACACACGTAGTGTAGTGTACAAACACACACACACACACGTAGTGTAGTGTACAAACACACACACACGTGTAGTGTACAAACACACACACACACACACGTGTAGTGTAGTGTACAAGTGTACAAACACGTGTAGTGTAGTGTACAAACACACACACACACACGTGTAGTGTAGTGTACAAACACACACACACACACACGTGTAGTGTAGTGTACAAACACGTGTAGTGTAGTGTACAAACACACACGTGTAGTGTAGTGTACAAACACACACACACACGTGTAGTGTAGTGTACAAACACACACACACACGTGTAGTGTAGTGTACAAACACACACACACACGTGTAGTGTAGTGTACAAACACACACGTGTAGTGTAGTGTACAAACACACACGTGTAGTGTAGTGTACAAACACACACACACACGTGTAGTGTAGTGTACAAACACACACACACACGTGTAGTGTAGTGTACAAACACACACACACACGTGTAGTGTAGTGTACAAACACACACACACGTGTAGTGTAGTGTACAAACACACACGTGTAGTGTAGTGTACAAACACACACGTGTAGTGTAGTGTACAAACACACACGTGTAGTGTAGTGTACAAACACACACGTGTAGTGTAGTGTACAAACACACACGTGTAGTGTAGTGTACAAACACACACGTGTAGTGTAGTGTACAAACACACACACACACACGTGTAGTGTAGTGTACAAACACACACACACACGTGTAGTGTAGTGTACAAACACACACACACACGTGTAGTGTAGTGTACAAACACACACACACACGTGTAGTGTACAAACACACACACGTGTAGTGTAGTGTACAAACACACACACACACGTGTAGTGTAGTGTACAAACACACACGTGTAGTGTAGTGTACAAACACACACGTGTAGTGTAGTGTACAAACACACACGTGTAGTGTAGTGTACAAACACACGTGTAGTGTAGTGTACAAACACACACACACACACGTGTAGTGTAGTGTACAAACACACACACACACACGTGTAGTGTAGTGTACAAACACACGTGTAGTGTAGTGTACAAACACACACACACACACGTGTAGTGTAGTGTACAAACACACACACACACACGTGTAGTGTAGTGTACAAACACACACGTGTAGTGTAGTGTACAAACACACACGTGTAGTGTAGTGTACAAACACACACGTGTAGTGTAGTGTACAAACACACACGTGTAGTGTAGTGTACAAACACACGTGTAGTGTAGTGTACAAACACACGTGTAGTGTAGTGTACAAACACACACACACACGTGTAGTGTAGTGTACAAACACACACACACACGTGTAGTGTAGTGTACAAACACACACACACACGTGTAGTGTAGTGTACAAACACACGTGTAGTGTAGTGTACAAACACACACACGTGTAGTGTAGTGTACAAACACACACACGTGTAGTGTAGTGTACAAACACACACACGTGTAGTGTAGTGTACAAACACACACACGTGTAGTGTAGTGTACAAACACACACACGTGTAGTGTAGTGTACAAACACACACGTGTAGTGTAGTGTACAAACACACACACGTGTAGTGTAGTGTACAAACACACACGTGTAGTGTAGTGTACAAACACACACGTGTAGTGTAGTGTACAAACACACACACACACACGTGTAGTGTAGTGTACAAACACACACGTGTAGTGTAGTGTACAAACACACACACACGTGTAGTGTAGTGTACAAACACACACGTGTAGTGTAGTGTACAAACACACACACGTAGTGTAGTGTACAAACACACACACGTAGTGTACAAACACACACACGTGTAGTGTAGTGTACAAACACGTGTAGTGTAGTGTACAAACACACACACGTGTAGTGTAGTGTACAAACACACACACAAACACACACACACACACACAAACACACACACACACACACACGTGTAGTGTACAAACACACACGTGTAGTGTACAAACACACACGTGTAGTGTACAAACACACACGTGTAGTGTACAAACACACACGTGTAGTGTACAAACACACACGTGTAGTGTACAAACACACACGTGTAGTGTACAAACACACACGTGTAGTGTACAAACACACACGTGTAGTGTACAAACACACACGTGTAGTGTACAAACACACACGTGTAGTGTACAAACACACACGTGTAGTGTACAAACACACACGTGTAGTGTACAAACACACACGTGTAGTGTACAAACACACACACACACACACACGTGTAGTGTACAAACACACACACACACGTGTAGTGTACAAACACACACACATGTGTAGTGTACAAACACACACACACACACACGTGTAGTGTAGTGTACAAACACACACGTGTAGTGTACAAACACACACACACGTAGTGTAGTGTACAAACACACACAGTGTAGTGTACAAACACACACACACACACGTAGTGTAGTGTACAAACACACACACACACACGTAGTGTAGTGTACAAACACACACACACACACACACACGTGTAGTGTAGTGTACAAGTGTACAAACACGTGTAGTGTAGTGTACAAACACACACACACACACGTGTAGTGTAGTGTACAAACACACACACACACACACGTGTAGTGTAGTGTACAAACACACACACACACACGTGTAGTGTACAAACACACACACACGTGTAGTGTAGTGTACAAACACACACACACGTGTAGTGTAGTGTACAAACACACACACACGTGTAGTGTAGTGTACAAACACACACACACGTGTAGTGTAGTGTACAAACACACACACACGTGTAGTGTAGTGTACAAACACACACACACGTGTAGTGTAGTGTACAAACACACACACGTGTAGTGTAGTGTACAACCACACACACGTGTAGTGTAGTGTACAACCACACACACGTGTAGTGTAGTGTACAACCACACACACGTGTAGTGTAGTGTACAACCACACACACGTGTAGTGTAGTGTACAAACACACACACACACGTGTAGTGTAGTATACAAACACACACACACACGTGTAGTGTAGTGTAGTGTACAAACACACACACACACACGTGTAGTGTAGTGTACAAACACACACACGTGTAGTGTAGTGTACAAACACACACACACACACGTGTAGTGTAGTGTACAAACACACACACACACACGTGTAGTGTAGTGTACAAACACACGTGTAGTGTAGTGTACAAACACACACACACACACGTGTAGTGTAGTGTACAAACACACACACACACACGTGTAGTGTAGTGTACAAACACACACACACACGTGTAGTGTAGTGTACAAACACACACACACACGTGTAGTGTAGTGTACAAACACACACACACACGTGTAGTGTAGTGTACAAACACACACACACACGTGTAGTGTAGTGTACAAACACACACACACACGTGTAGTGTAGTGTACAAACACACACACACACGTGTAGTGTAGTGTACAAACACACACACACACGTGTAGTGTAGTGTACAAACACACACACACACGTGTAGTGTAGTGTACAAACACACACACACACGTGTAGTGTAGTGTACAAACACACACACACACGTGTAGTGTAGTGTACAAACACACACACACACGTGTAGTGTACAAACACACACACACACGTGTAGTGTACAAACACACACACACACGTGTAGTGTAGTGTACAAACACACACACACACGTGTAGTGTAGTGTACAAACACACACACACACGTGTAGTGTAGTGTACAAACACACGTGTAGTGTAGTGTACAAACACACACACACGTGTAGTGTAGTGTACAAACACACACACGTGTAGTGTAGAGTACAAAACACAACACACACGTGTAGTGTAGTGTACAAACACACACACACACACGTGTAGTGTAGTGTACAAACACACACACACACGTGTAGTGTAGTGTACAAACACACACACACACGTGTAGTGTAGTGTAGTGTACAAACACACACACACACGTGTAGTGTAGTGTACAAACACACACACACACGTGTAGTGTAGTGTACAAACACACACACACACGTGTAGTGTAGTGTACAAACACACACACACACGTGTAGTGTAGTGTACAAACACACACACGTGTAGTGTAGTGTACAAACACACACACGTGTAGTGTAGTGTACAAACACACACACGTGTAGTGTAGTGTACAAACACACACACGTGTAGTGTAGTGTACAAACACACACACGTGTAGTGTAGTGTACAAACACACACACGTGTAGTGTAGTGTACAAACACACACACGTGTAGTGTAGTGTACAAACACACACGTGTAGTGTAGTGTACAAACACACACACAAACACACACACACACACGTGTAGTGTACAAACACACACACACACACGTGTAGTGTACAAACACACGTGTAGTGTACAAACACACACACATGTGTAGTGTACAAACACACACACACACACACACGTGTAGTGTAGTGTACAAACACACACGTGTAGTGTAGTGTACAAACACACACACACACACACACACGTAGTGTAGTGTACAAACACACACACACACACGTAGTGTAGTGTACAAACACACACACACGTGTAGTGTACAAACACACACACACACACACGTGTAGTGTACAAACACACACACACACACACGTGTAGTGTACAAACACACACACACGTGTAGTGTACAAACACACACACACGTGTAGTGTACAAACACACACACACACACACACACGTGTAGTGTACAAACACACACACACACACACACACACACACACGTGTAGTGTAGTGTACAAGTGTACAAACACACACACACACGTGTAGTGTAGTGTACAAACACACACGTGTAGTGTAGTGTACAAACACACACACACACACGTGTAGTGTAGTGTACAAACACACACACGTGTAGTGTAGTGTACAAACACACACACACACACACACGTGTAGTGTAGTGTACAAACACACACACACACACACGTGTAGTGTAGTGTACAAACACACACACGTGTAGTGTAGTGTACAAACACACACACGTGTAGTGTAGTGTACAAACACACACACGTGTAGTGTAGTGTACAAACACACACACGTGTAGTGTAGTGTACAAACACACACACGTGTAGTGTAGTGTACAAACACACACACGTGTAGTGTAGTGTACAAACACACACACACACACACACACACACGTGTAGTGTAGTGTACAAACACACACGTGTAGTGTAGTGTACAAACACGTGTAGTGTACAAACAAACACACACACACACACGTGTAGTGTACAAACACACACACGTGTAGTGTACAAACACACACACGTGTAGTGTACAAACACACACACACGTGTAGTGTACAAACACACACACACACACACACACACACACACGTGTAGTGTACAAACACACACACACACACACACACACACACACGTGTAGTGTACAAACACACACACACACACACACACACACACACACACACGTGTAGTGTACAAACACACACACACACACACACACACACACACACACACACGTGTAGTGTACAAACACACACACACACACACGTGTAGTGTACAAACACACACACACACACACACACACACACACACACGTGTAGTGTACAAACACACACACACACACACGTGTAGTGTACAAACACACACACACACACACACACACACACACACACACACACACACGTGTAGTGTACAAACACACAGTGTACAAACACACACACACAGTGTACAAACATACACACGTAGTGTACAAACACACTCACATGTAGTGTACAAACACACTCACAGACAGACATGCTTCTTACTTTTAACTGCTGCCAGGTAGGCCCTCAAGTCTTTCTGTAGTTTGGTGCCCTCGGCCTGGCAAATACAACAATGGGTTGGGACTGGGATTGTGAGCATGATGCCATTTTCACATTACTGAACCAAGCTGTACTGTGCTGCCCTGGTTACACAAACAACATAGTTGCTGGAACCATACTGGAAAGGATATTGTGAAAAGACCATCTT
This sequence comes from Oncorhynchus kisutch, assembly GCF_002021735.2. NCBI lineage: Eukaryota > Metazoa > Chordata > Actinopteri > Salmoniformes > Salmonidae > Oncorhynchus > Oncorhynchus kisutch. Next base: position 3,133,502 of record NW_022261982.1, on the reverse strand, counting down.
AACCAGCCCAGTACGGTTCAGGACAGTTATGGATCTGTGTGTGTGTGTGTGTGTGTGTGTGTGTGTGTGTAGGCTGGGAGGGGAGGGAACATTGGGCCACAACAGTGGGTTCACCATCTCAATGAGAGAGGGAGGAGAAAGAGTTGGGACTCTCACCATCTGCTTGTTGAAGTTAGCCACACCCTCCTCGAACGCTGTGTCCCTGGTCTCATCAGCTTTACCCAGCTTCTGAAGGACCTGACAGAAAGACAAACAACCCTGGGTGAATACATGAGCACTACAGGGCTTCTGACGGACCTGACAGAAAGACAAACAACCCTGGGTGAATACATGAGCACTACAGGGCTTCTGAAGGACCTGACAGAAAGACAAACAACCCTGGGTGAATACATGAGCTTCCGGCGCCGACAGAGATGGCCGCCTCGCTTCGCGTTCCTAGGAAACTATGCAGTTTTTTGTTTTTTTACGTGTTATTTCTTACACTAGTACCCCAGGTCATCTTAGGTTTCATCACATACAGCCGAGAAGAACTACTGAATATAAGATCAGCGTCAACTCACCACCAGTACGACCAAGAATATGTTTTTCGCGATGCGGATCCTGTGTTCTGCCTTACAACCAGCGCCACGGGATGGTTCCCATGCAGCGACCCAAAAGAAACGACTCAGAAAAAGAGGGAAACGAAGCGGTCTTCTGGTCAGACTCCGGAGACGGGCACATCGTGCACCACTCCCTAGCATTCTTCTTGCCAATGTCCAGTCTCTTGACAACAAGGTTGATGAAATCCGAGCAAGGGTAGCATTCCAGAGGGACATCAGAGACTGTAACGTTCTCTGTTTCACGGAAACGTGGCTCACTGGAGAGACGCAATCCGAAGCGGTGCAGCCAGCGGGTTTCTCCACGCATCGCGCGGACAGAAACGAACATCTTTCTGGTAAGAAGAGGGGCGGGGGCGTATGCCTTATGGCCAACGTGACATGGTGTGATGAAAGAAACATACAGGAACTCAAATCCTTCTGTTCACCTGATTTAGAATTCCTCACAATCAAATGTAGACCGCATTATCTACCAAGAGAATTCTCTTCGATTATAATCACAGCCGTATATATCCCCCCCCAAGCAGACACATCGATGGCTCTGAACGAACTTTATTTAACTCTCTGCAAACTGGAAACGATTTATCCGGAGGCTGCATTCATTGTAGCTGGGGATTTTAACAAGGCTAATCTGAAAACAAGACTCCCTAAATTTTATCAGCATATCGATTGCGCAACCAGGGGTGGAAAGACCCTGGATCATTGTTACTCTAACTTCCGCGACGCATATAAGGCCCTGCCCCGCCCCCCTTTCGGAAAAGCTGACCACGACTCCATTTTGTTGATCCCTGCCTACAGACAGAAACTAAAACAAGAAGCTCCCACGCTGAGGTCTGTCCAACGCTGGTCCGACCAAGCTGACTCCACACTCCAAGACTGCTTCCATCACGTGGACTGGGAGATGTTTCGTATTGCGTCAGCCAACAACATTGACGAATACGCTGATTCGGTGTGCGAGTTCATTAGAACGTGCGTTGAAGATGTCGTTCCCATAGCAACGATTAAAACATTCCCCAACCAGAAACCGTGGATTGATGGCAGCATTCGTGTGGAACTGAAGGCGCGAACCACTGCTTTTAATCAGGGCAAGGTTTCTGGTAACATGACTGAATACAAACAGTGCAGCTATTCCCTCCGCAAGGCTATCAAACAAGCTAAGCCAGTACAGAGACAAAGTAGAATCTCAATTCAACGGCTCAGACACAAGAGGCATGTGGCAGGGTCTACAGTCAATCACGGACTACAGGAAGAAACCCAGCCCAGTCACGGACCAGGATGTCTTGCTCCCAGGCAGACTAAACAACTTTTTTGCCCGCTTTGAGGACAATACAGTGCCACTGACACGGCCTGCAACGAAAACATGCGGTCTCTCCTTCACTGCAGCCGAAGTGAGTAAGACATTTAAACGTGTTAACCCTCGCAAGGCTGCAGGCCCAGACGGCATCCCCAGCCGCGCCCTCAGAGCATGCGCAGACCAGCTGGCCGGTGTGTTTACGGACATATTCAACCAATCCCTATACCAGTCTGCTGTTCCCACATGCTTCAAGAGGGCCACCATTGTTCCTGTTCCCAAGAAAGCTAAGGTAACTGAGCTAAACGACTACCGCCCCGTAGCACTCACATCCGTCATCATGAAGTGCTTTGAGAGACTAGTCAAGGACCATATCACCTCCACCCTACCTGACACCCTTGACCCACTCCAATTTGCTTACCGCCCAAATAGGTCCACAGACGATGCAATCTCAACCACACTGCACACTGCCCTAACCCATCTGGACAAGAGGAATACCTATGTGAGAATGCTGTTCATCGACTACAGCTCGGCATTCAACACCATAGTACCCTCCAAGCTCGTCATCAAGCTCGAGACCCTGGGTCTCGACCCCGCCCTGTGCAACTGGGTACTGGACTTCCTGACGGGCCGCCCCCAGGTGGTGAGGGTAGGCAACAACATCTCCTCCCCGCTGATACTCAACACTGGGGCCCCACAAGGGTGCGTTCTGAGCCCTCTCCTGTACTCCCTGTTCACCCACGACTGCGTGGCCACGCACGCCTCCAACTCAATCATCAAGTTTGCGGACGACACAACAGTGGTAGGCTTGATTACCAACAACGACGAGACGGCCTACAGGGAGGAGGTGAGGGCCCTCGGAGTGTGGTGTCAGGAAAATAACCTCACACTCAATGTCAACAAAACTAAGGAGATGATTGTGGACTTCAGGAAACAGCAGAGGGAACACCCCCCCATCCACATCGATGGAACAGTAGTGGAGAGGGTAGCAAGTTTTAAGTTCCTCGGCATACACATCACAGACAAACTGAATTGGTCCACTCACACAGACAGCATCGTGAAGAAGGCGCAGCAGCGCCTCTTCAACCTCAGGAGGCTGAAGAAATTCGGCTTGTCACCAAAAGCACTCACAAACTTCTACAGATGCACAATCGAGAGCATCCTGGCGGGCTGTATCACCGCCTGGTATGGCAACTGCACCGCCCTCAACCGTAAGGCTCTCCAGAGGGTAGTGAGGTCTGCACAACGCATCACCGGGGGCAAACTACCTGCCCTCCAGGACACCTACACCACCCGATGCTACAGGAAGGCCATAAAGATCATCAAGGACATCAACCACCCGAGCCACTGCCTGTTCACCCCGCTGTCATCCAGAAGGCGAGGTCAGTACAGGTGCATCAAAGCTGGGACCGAGAGACTGAAAAACAGCTTCTATCTCAAGGCCAGCAGACTGTTAAACAGCCACCACTAACATTGAGTGGCTACTGCCAACACACTGTCAATGCCACTGACTCTACTCCAGCCACTTTAATCATGGGAATTGATGGGAAATGATGTAAATATATCACTAGCCACTTTAAACAATGCTACCTTATATAATGTTACTTACCCTACATTATTCATCTCATATGCATACGTAGATACTGTACTCTATATCATCGACTGCATCCTTATGTAATACATGTATCACTAGCCACTTTAACTATGCCACTTGGTTTACATACTCATCTCATATGTATATACTGTACTCGATATCATCTACTGTATCTTGCCTATGCTGCTCTGTACCATCACTCATTCATATATCCTTATGTACATATTCTTTATCCCCTTACACTGTATATAAGACAGTAGTTTTCTTTTGGAATTGTTAGTTAGATTACTTGTTCGTTATTACTGCATTGTCGGAACTAGAAGCACAAGCATTTCGCTACACTCGCATTAACATCTGCTAACCATGTGTATGTGACAAATACATTTGATTTGATTTGATTTGATTTGAGCACTACAGGGCTTCTGAAGGACCTGACAGAAAGACAAACAACCCTGGGTGAATACATGAGCACTACAGGGCTTCTGAAGGACCTGACAGAAAGACAAACAACCCTGGGTGAATACATGAGCACTACAGGGCTTCTGAAGGACCTGACAGAAAGACAAACAACCCTGGGTGAATACATGAGCACTACAGGGCTACTGCAGGACCTGGGAGAAAGACAAACAACCCTGGGTGAATACATGAGCACTACAGGGCTTCTGACGGACCTGACAGAAAGACAAACAACCCTGGGTGAATACATGAGCACTACAGGGCTACTGCAGGACCTGGGAGAGCACAGTCAAAAATCATACACAGTAATACATTACTTAAAAGAGACCCTAGTCTTAATGGCGAAGCCCTGCTTAAATAAAGGTCAAATTATATAATCTACCGACCTACAAAAATGAATGATATCTTTCCAATTGATTTGGAGGAACAATATATAACTGGTAATACACTTGTCTATTTTTAGGCAGGCTGTCAAAGCCATGTGTCTCCTCCGTCTCTGGCAGAGACCTGCTGACAAGCACACGAAAGGCTCTGCGTGTCCATCTCCTAGTTCAACATGGAGAACTTTGAAGCGTTAAGCTGTTCAACTCTGACTCTCTCATGGAATTTTCTAAATGACACTAAATATTGTATACTACCCTGATAAAGCACGTCAGTTTCAAAACAGGGCTTGTGCAACATCATTTGTCATCTCACAGGAAAATAATTCATTTGTGGAGGGGGATAGTGTAGCCTTGTTCACATTGGCAGGTTGAAGTTACTCAAAACCATTTGTTTTTTGCATATCTGATTTGAATCTGTTATTTTTCCTCCAGTCTGAACAGCCAAAAGCCACATGGAATCTGAAACGTCAAGCCACCTTCGTAGGCCATAAGACTTTTCTTGAACGGTCAAATCAGGTTTATTTTCCCTCACAGATTTATTTGGCATATCTTGTTGCCTGCTAGCTACTATGTTGACAGTTTGACAAGAACATGACATGGTAGCGAACTAGCTTGTTAACTGTTTACAAACAAATTAATGTGCGAGAAAGATAAACAGCTACCTACCTAGCTGGCTGACTGCTGTGGCTAGCTGGCTGACTGCTGTGGCTAGCTAGCTGACTGCTGTGGCTAGCTAGCTGACTGCTGTGGCTAGCTAGCTGACTGCTGTGGCTAGCTAGCTGGCTGACTGCTGTGGCTAGCTAGCTAGCTGACTGCTGTGGCTAGCTGGCTGACTGCTGTGGCTAGCTGGCTGACTGCTGTGGCTAGCTAGCTAGCTGGCTGCTGTGGCTAGCTAGCTGACTGCTGTGGCTAGCTGGCTGGCTGCTGTGGCTAGCTAGCTAGCTGACTGCTGTGGCTAGCTAGCTAGCTGACTGCTGTGGCTAGCTGGCTGACTGCTGTGGCTAGCTAGCTAGCTGACTGCTGTGGCTAGCTAGCTAGCTGACTGCTGTGGCTAGCTAGCTAGCTGACTGCTGTGGCTAGCTAGCTAGCTGACTGCTGTGGCTAGCTAGCTAGCTGACTGCTGTGGCTAGCTAGCTAGCTGACTGCTGTGGCTAGCTGGCTGGCTGCTGTGGCTAGCTGGCTGACTGCTGTGGCTAGCTGGCTGACTGCTGTGGCTAGCTGGCTGACTGCTGTGGCTAGCTAGCTAGCTGACTGCTGTGGCTAGCCAAAAAGCACTTGTTTTGAAAGTTTGATTATCTTATCCTTTGAGGTTCTAAAAGTGTTCTTCCTCTATGAATTTGAACATTCCCAGCAACTGGGAAACGTTTATGGCAGCCATTGTTGTCACCTTAGGAAGCGCGAGCATCACCACCAATCAACCGACACCACTGGCACACACCCATCGTTACTATGACAACTAGCATAGCCATGTCAACAAATGACTGCTGTCTGAACACACACAAATTTGATTTGGTCACTAGCTGTTTGGACAGTCAATATTTCAAAAACAGATTTGAAAAACAAAACCGATTTCAGCATTAAGGCCTGCAGTGTGAACAAGGCTTAAGTGTCTTCTGTTCAGGTTCAGTTTCCCAAACCCAGATTGAGCACAGTCCTTCACTAAAAAGCATTCAAGGGAAAATTTCCATTGAAAGTCCAGGATTCTGAGAAACTGAAACCTTAAAGTTTCACTTCTGTATTCTTTAATATTATAACCTCTGACTCGTTCAAACAATAGAAAACAAAAACAGCAGACGTCAGCTTTTAGAAGATCTTTCATCATTAAAAGGAAGAGGGGAAAGAGGAGAAGAACAGAAAAGTAAGCATTACATTGAAGTGAAAAGGAGGGAGCGAAGGGCAATGAAGAGCTGATGACTTGGGGAGATGACTTGGGGAGATGACTTGGGGAGATGACTTGGGGAGATGACTTGGGGAGATGACTTGGGGAGATGACTAGGGGAGATGACTAGGGGAGCTGACTAGGGGAGCGATAGTGCAATGTAGAGCTGATGACTAGGGGAGCGATAGTGCAATGTAGAGCTGATGACTAGGGGAGCGATAGTGCAATGTAGAGCTGATGACTAGGGGAGCGATAGTGCAATGTAGAGCTGATGACTAGGGGAGCGATAGTGCAATGTAGAGCTGATGACTAGGGGAGCGATAGTGCAATGTAGAGCTGATGACTAGGGGAGCGATAGTGCAATGTAGAGCTGATGACTTGGGGAGTTGACTAGGGGGAACGATAGTGTAATGAAGAGCTGATGACTAGGGGAGATGACTAGGGGGAACGATAGTGTAATGAAGAGCTGATGACTAGGGGAGATGTATGTACAAATGTAGAGGTTAGAGGGCAGTGAAAGGAAAGAGGATAACATGCAAGGTAAAGGACGAGAAAAAGTCCCCTCATCCAGCTGATCCTGGGGCTGAGTTCACTAACACACTGAGTGAAGTCTCAGGACCAGAACAACAAATCAATCAGAATAAACCAAATTACAACAGTCAAAACGACATTACCTATTGGGAAACACAAGTAGAAAGCACAATGCAGTGTTATATGGCCCTAAAATCAACAGCACACCACGGCTAACTATTTCACCATGGTTACCGATGGAACATTTTGAAAAACACAACAATAAAGCCGTGTGTCCCATTGTTTGTATTTGCTTCGTGCTGTTAATGGTAGTTGCACTTGATTCAGCAGCCGTAGCGCCGGAAAGGCAGAGTTCCCATTTTGAAACATTTCATGTCTGAAGGTAGAATTCTGCCTAGCAGGCAGGACCAAAGATTAAATCAAGTGCATCTACAGGTCTACCACTGGCCAATCAGAGAGCTCAGATCACTGTATCTGCAGTTTCCTTGGGCCTCGACTGGAAAACGAGGCCTCAAACGCACATGAAAGTTGATCATGTGAGATTTTAAACTTGTAAAATCATGACTAGCGAGAGACTCAACAAAAACAGCAAAGAGCTGCAGTTTTTATGAGTAAGTTCTTGTTTAAGTTGTTATTCAGCACTGACAACACTTTGTTCAACAGGTTGAGGAATATTTCACTTTCTCTGGTCATAGGAGTAACAGGACTTGGTGCATGAGGCAGAAGTAATGTACCGTTTCCACTACTTCCGCCCCATTCATTTTCAATGGGAGCACGCTGAGCAAAGCGCAGGGGATTGTGGGGAAAGTTAGTGGCGCGAACCCTGCTAGCAGAGCGCTAGAAAAAGTTCAGCTCTACTTTATGCAAATTACTCGTGGCCACCACTGTCGTTGAAAAGTCAGGTGAGGAGCAGATGTTTGCTTGAAAGTCTTCCCATCATTAAACATAGTTTCGCCTGTCATTATTTCCAGGCAAACCAACAAAAAAAATGGAGGAAAGACCGATCGTTGATGTGTCTGGATTTCCAATTCTATAGGATTTCCTAGAATACAGAGACAAAATCCTAAGGTATGAAGGACAATTGCATAGATTCTTGGTGTTGATGGTGGGTGAAGAGAGATTTGCACAACAATGTTTGTTTGTGCTGCCTGTTAGCTATGAACCTCAAGCAACCCTATATCTCAAAACTGTGATCGAAGCCACCATTTGTGAAAGTGTTGAGTCAATTCAATTGTGAAATTTGCCTACCAAAGGATAGAAATCACCAGTGACAGGCATTATAAATTATAAACTAGGAGCCAATTTATGCTTGAGCCATAAATGTGGTGCGGAGGCGCCGTATGGATGGTGTGACACCTCCAGAGGCACACAGAGGTCAAATCCGCCTCTCAAATGTTGTAACAAAGCGGATGGCTCTGGAGAGCTCCGGATTGACATGATTGACGGTAGGTGGGGGCAGGAGGTCCTGTATAAACACAAACTGACTGACTTGTTCCTTGACAATTTCTTTCACAACAGCTCTGTACTGCTCTGCGAAGCGCAAGAAGTATAAATGCCCTTACTTCTGCAGAGGCCCTATCGCCATAAATGGTGCACAGGCAATGCAGACGTCGGAATGACCATGCAGCACATTTACACATGAATTTCCTATGTAATATGCTACCAATTGGATTATGGTTATGGCTCTTTAATTCTACTTGTGTCATGGCATTGATGATTATAACTCACTTCCTGTAAAATACATTGGCCTACATGGACATGAATGGGTACTTTGGGTAAAGGACATTGTGGCTTTGACTTGCAAACATTGTTGTGCAAATCTATCTCACTATCAACATCTCTGCAATCCTCCTCCATGCCATTGACCTTCTGATTTTGTCTCAGTAGTCTAAAATCATTCTCAGAAAATAAACAAGGTAGAATTACAACGCTCCCCCCAACGCACAACACATTATTTTCCTTTGCCATTGTTAATTCGCCCACAAATTGCCAGCTCCTTATTTCCATGTACAGTACTGTACCTAGAATCCAAGGGTTGGATTTGCACTAAACAATTTCATGTCAGAAACATCATGTAGAACATCTTTTGGTTAGCCTCATATACATGACCTAGTGCATCAGTTTAAACTGAGAACATATATAGCTAGTTCATCAATATGCAAATGATGTGAGTTTCGCCATTCTCTGCTTCAGATGTATGATGACAAGGGGCACATTGATTGCACATGTCCATTAGGTCAGTAATGACATCATACTGTAGACATATGGCTGCATTGGTGACGCATGTCATTATGATACACAGCCTCCTCTGAACAGTTGATGTTGAGATGTAATTTGAAATCTGTGAAGCATTTATTTGGGCTGCAATTTCTGAGGCTGGTAACTCTAATGAACTCATCCTCTGCAGCAGAGGTAACTCATCCTCTGCAGCAGAGGTAACTCTAATGAACTCATCCTCTGCAGCAGAGGTAACTCTAATGAACTCATCCTCTGCAGCAGAGGTAACTCTAATGAACTCATCCTCTGCAGCAGAGGTAACTCTAATGAACTCATCCTCTGCAGCAGAGGTAACTCTAATGAACTCATCCTCTGCAGCAGAGGTAACTCTAATGAACTCATCCTCTGCAGCAGAGGTAACTCTAATGAACTCATCCTCTGCAGCAGAGGTAACTCTAATGAACTCATCCTCTGCAGCAGAGGTAACTCTAATGAACTCATCCTCTGCAGCAGAGGTAACTCTAATGAACTCATCCTCTGCAGCAGAGGTAACTCTAATGAACTCATCCTCTGCAGCAGAGGTAACTCTAATGAACTCATCCTCTACTGCAGAGGTAACTCTGGGTCTTCCATTCCTGTGGTGGTCCTCATGACAGACAGTTTCATGTTTCATCATAGAGCTGGATGTTTTTTTGCGACTGCACTTGAATAAACTTTTCATACTCATTAAGGAGGAAAGAAATTACACAAATTATCTTAACAAGGCACACCTGTTAACTGAAAAGCATTCAATCCTCATGAAGCTGGTTGAGAGAATGCCAAGAGTGTGTAAAGTTGTCATCAAGGCAAAGGGTGGCTACTTTGAAGAATCTCAAATAACAAATATATTTTGATTTGTTTAACACTTTTTTGGTTACTAAATTATTTGAGAGTTTGTCTTCACTATCTTACAATAAAGAAACCCTTGAATAAGTAGGTGTCCCCAAATTTGACTGGTACTGTACATTATGTCATGCCAATAAAGCAATTTTAATGAATTTTGAAAGAGCTGATAATATAACACTTAATCTCTTTTTTTAAACCTTTGAGTTCAATATCTACTTTTCAATTCTAATAGTTTGTTGATGTTTTGCGTCTTCTCACTTTTGTTTACTTCACTTGCTTTGGCAATGTAAACATGTTTCCCATGGCAATAAAGCCCCTTTGCATTTGAAAGCGAGAGAGAGAGAGGAGTGAAATTGTTGTGGACCTGAGAGAGCGTCAGAGCGAGCTCTTTGGCTCGTCATTGTGTCAGAGGATGTTGCCAAGGTCACCAGCTAATCTGGTCAGTTGACTCCTCCCACCACACGGCTATAACTAACCCTGGACACCTGGCTGCCTAATCCTGGCCCACACGGGACCAGGGGATTTCCCTTCACTTACACCACAGGGATGATCACCACTTCCTGGACATCAGTTATGGACCAGGTTCCATTTCACTCCCTAGCCTCTTGCCATAGAGCTTGGTTGTGTCCAGTAGGCACAAAACAGGAAAAATATAACAACTTTTTAAACATCAAGGTACTATCTGAACTTGTCCAATAGGAAACACTTGTTGCATGTTTTGCTATGGTGTGTCCTATTGAACAGTACCCCTGCCCTGACACTTTGGCTTTATCACTGAAGAAGACCGGGACAGTATTGACAGATCTGAAAAGACTGGGTCGGTATAATCAATCACTGTGTCAATGCCGTTGCCTGGTTCTCCCAAAGGCTGTTGTAGCCTCCGCCATTTTGATTTAGCCTGTCCAATCCTCTCGAATCTGAAAAACCAGAAGAGCAGGGGCAACACCATAGGTGTCAAAAAATGAAAAGGGCCCAGGCCAGAGACAGTGGCACTTCCTGATGGCACAGGGCTTTCCTCTAGTCTAGGACACAGTGGCACTTCCTGATGGCACAGGGCTTTCCTCTAGTCTAGGACACAGTGGCACTTCCTGATGGCACAGGGCTTTCCTCTAGTCTAGGACACAGTGGCACTTCCTGATGGCACAGGGCTTTCCTCTAGTCTAGGACACAGTGGCACTTCCTGATGGCACAGGGCTTTCCTCTAGTCTAGGACACAGTGGCACTTCCTGATGGCACAGGGCTTTCCTCTAGTCTAGGACACAGTGGCACTTCCTGATGGCACAGGGCTTTCCTCTAGTCTAGGACACAGTGGCACTTCCTGATGGCACAGGGCTTTCCTCTAGTCTAGGACACAGTGGCACTTCCTGATGGCACAGGGCTTTCCTCTAGTCTAGGACACAGTGGCACTTCCTGATGGCACAGGGCTTTCCTCTAGTCTAGGACACAGTGGCACTTCCTGCACCACAGAATGTATGACAGCAGTGCTTCTTACAGTGAGAAAGGTTTACTGTAGTGGTACAGCAGCCTTGTGGGCTGGTTTACTGTAGTGGAACAGCAGCCTTGGGGCCTGGTTTACTGTAGTGTCTACTGTAGTGGTACAGCAGCCTTGGGGCCTGGTCTACTGTAGTGTCTACTGTAGTGGAACAGCAGCCTTGGGGCCTGGTTTACTGTAGTGGAACAGCAGCCTTGGGGCCTGGTCTACTGTAGTGTCTACTGTAGTGGAACAGCAGCATTGGGGCCTGGTTTACTGTAGTGTCTACTGTAGTGGAACAGCAGCCTTGGGGCCTGGTTTACTGTAGTGTCTACTGTAGTGGAACAGCAGCATTGGGGCCTGGTTTACTGTAGTGTCTACTGTAGTGGAACAGCAGCCTTGGGGCCTGGCTTACTGTAGTGGTGCAGCAGCATTGGGGCCTGGTTTACTGTAGTGTCTACTGTAGTGGAACAGCAGCCTTGGGGCCTGGTTTACTGTAGTGGTGCAGCAGCCTTGGGGCCTGGTTTACTGTAGTGTCTACTGTAGTGGAACAGCAGCCTTGGGGCCTGGTTTACTGTAGTGTCTACTGTAGTAGAACAGCAGCATTGGGGCCTGGTTTACTGTAGTGGAACAGCAGCCTTGGGGCCTGGTTTACTGTAGTGTCTACTGTAGTGGAACAGCAGCCTTGGGGCCTGGTTTACTGTAGTGGTGCAGCAGCCTTGGGGCCTGGTTTACTGTAGTGTCTACTGTAGTGGAACAGCAGCCTTGGGGCCTGGTTTACTGTAGTGTCTACTGTAGTAGAACAGCATCATTGGGGCCTGGTTTACTGTAGTGGAGCAGCAGCCTTGGGGCCTAGTTTACTGTAGTGGTGCAGCAGCCTTGGGGCCTGGTTTACTGTAGTGTCTACTGTAGTAGAACAGCAGCCTTGGGGCCTGGTCTACTGTAGTGTCTACTGTAGTGGAACAGCAGCATTGGGGCCTGGTTTACTGTAGTGTCTACTGTAGTGGAACAGCAGCCTTGGGGCCTGGCTTACTGTAGTGGTGCAGCAGCCTTGGGGCCTGGTTTACTGTAGTGTCTACTGTAGTGTCTACTGTAGTGGAACAGCAGCCTTGGGGCCTGGTTTACTGTAGTGTCTACTGTAGTGGAACAGCAGCATTGGGGCCTGGTTTACTGTAGTGGAACAGCAGCCTTGGGGCCTGGTTTACTGTAGTGGTGCAGCAGCCTTGGGGCCTGGTTTACTGTAGTGGTGCAGCAGCCTTGGGGCCTGGTTTACTGTAGTGTCTACTGTAGTGGAACAGCAGCCTTGGGGCCTGGTTTACTGTAGTGTCTACTGTAGTGGAACAGCAGCCTTGGGGCCTGGTTTACTGTAGTGTCTACTGTAGTGGTACAGCAGCCTTGGGGCCTGGTTTACTGTAGTGTCTACTGTAGTGGTACAGCAGCATTGGGGCCTGGTTTACTGTAGTGGAACAGCAGCCTTGGGGCCTGGTTTACTGTAGTGGTGCAGCAGCCTTGGGGCCTGGTTTACTGTAGTGGTGCAGCAGCCTTGGGGCCTGGTTTACTGTAGTGTCTACTGTAGTGGAACAGCAGCCTTGGGGCCTGGTTTACTGTAGTGGTACAGCAGCATTGGGGCCTGGTTTACTATAGTGTCTACTGTAGTGGTACAGCAGCCTTGGGGCCTGGTTTACTGTAGTGTCTACTGTAGTGGAACAGCAGCCTTGGGGCCTGGTTTACTGTAGTGGAACAGCAGCCTTGGGGCCTGGTTTACTGTAGTGTTTACTGTAGTGGAACAGCAGCCTTGGGGCCTGGTTTACTGTAGTGTCTACTGTAGTGGAACAGCAGCCTTGGGGCCTGGTTTACTGAAGTGGAACAGCAGCCTTGGGGCCTGGTTTACTGTAGTGTCTACTGTAGTGGAACAGCAGCCTTGGGGCCTGGTTTACTATAGTGTCTACTGTAGTGGTACAGCAGCCTTGGGGCCTGGTTTACTGTAGTGTCTACTGTAGTAGAACAGCAGCATTGGGGCCTGGTTTACTGTAGTGGAACAGCAGCCTTGGGGCCTGGTTTACTGTAGTGGTGCAGCAGCCTTGGGGCCTGGTTTACTGTAGTGTCTACTGTAGTGGAACAGCAGCCTTGGGGCCTGGTTTACTGTCGTGGTGCAGCAGCCTTGGGGCCTGGTTTACTGTAGTGTCTACTGTAGAGGAACAGCAGCCTTGGGGCCTGGTTTACTGTAGTGGTGCAGCAGCCTTGGGGCCTGGTTTACTGTAGTGTCTACTGTAGTGGAACAGCAGCCTTGGGGCCTGGTTTACTGTAGTGGTGCAGCAGCATTGGGGCCTGGTTTACTGTAGTGTCTACTGTAGTGGAACAGCAGCCTTGGGGCCTGGTTTACTGTAGTGTCTACTGTAGTGGAACAGCAGCCTTGGGGCCTGGTTTACTGTAGTGGAACAGCAGCCTTGGGGCCTGGTTTACTGTAGTGTCTACTGTAGTGGAACAGCAGCCTTGGGGCCTGGTTTACTGTAGTGGAACAGCAGCCTTGGGGCCTGGTTTACTGTAGTGGTGCAGCAGCCTTGGGGCCTGGTTTACTGTAGTGGAACTGCAGCCTTGGGGCCTGGTTTACTGTAGTGGAACTGCAGCCTTGGGGCCTGGTTTACTGTAGTGTCTACTGTAGTGGAACAGCAGCCTTGGGGCCTGGTTTACTATAGTGTCTACTGTAGTGGAACAGCAGCCTTGGGGCCTGGTTTACTGTAGTGGAACAGCAGCCTTGGGGCCTGGTTTACTGTAGTGTCTACTGTAGTGGAACAGCAGCCTTGGGGCCTGGTTTACTGTAGTGGAACAGCAGCCTTGGGGCCTGGTTTACTGTAGTGTCTACTGTAGTGGAACAGCAGCCTTGGGGCCTGGTTTACTGTAGTGGAACAGCAGCCTTGGGGCCTGGTTTACTGTAGTGTCTACTGTAGTGGAACAGCAGCCTTGGGGCCTGGTTTACTGTAGTGTCTACTGTAGTGGAACAGCAGCCTTGGGGCCTGGTTTACTGTAGTGGAACAGTAGCCTTGGGGCCTGGTTTACTGTAGTGGAACAGTAGCCTTGGGGCCTGGTTTACTGTAGTGTCTACTGTAGTGGAACAGCAGCCTTGGGGCCTGGTTTACTGTAGTGTCTACTGTAGTAGAACAGCAGCATTGGGGCCTGGTTTACTGTAGTGGAACAGCAGCCTTGGGGCCTGGTTTACTGTAGTGGTGCAGCAGCCTTGGGGCCTGGTTTACTGTAGTGGTGCAGCAGCCTTGGGGCCTGGTTTACTGTAGTGTCTACTGTAGTGGAACAGCAGCATTGGGGCCTGGTTTACTGTAGTGGAACAGCAGCCTTGGGGCCTGGTTTACTGTAGTGTCTACTGTAGTGGAACAGCAGCCTTGGGGCCTGGTTTACTGTAGTGGTGCAGCAGCCTTGGGGCCTGGTTTACTGTAGTGTCTACTGTAGTGTCTACTGTAGTGGTACAGCAGCCTTGGGGCCTGGTTTACTGTAGTGTCTACTGTAGTAGAACAGCAGCATTGGGGCCTGGTTTACTGTAGTGGAACAGCAGCCTTGGGGCCTGGTTTACTGTAGTGGTGCAGCAGCCTTGGGGCCTGGTTTACTGTAGTGGTGCAGCAGCCTTGGGGCCTGGTTTACTGTAGTGTCTACTGTAGTGGAACAGCAGCATTGGGGCCTGGTTTACTGTAGTGGAACAGCAGCCTTGGGGCCTGGTTTACTGTAGTGTCTACTGTAGTGGAACAGCAGCCTTGGGGCCTGGTTTACTGTAGTGGTGCAGCAGCCTTGGGGCCTGGTTTACTGTAGTGTCTACTGTAGTGTCTACTGTAGTGGAACAGCAGCCTTGGGGCCTGGTTTACTGTAGTGTCTACTGTAGTGGAACAGCAGCATTGGGGCCTGGTTTACTGTAGTGGAACAGCAGCCTTGGGGCCTGGTTTACTGTAGTGGTGCAGCAGCCTTGGGGCCTGGTTTACTGTAGTGGTGCAGCAGCCTTGGGGCCTGGTTTACTGTAGTGTCTACTGTAGTGGAACAGCAGCCTTGGGGCCTGGTTTACTGTAGTGGTGCAGCAGCCTTGGGGCCTGGTTTACTGTAGTGTCTACTGTAGTGGAAAAGCAGCCTTGGGGCCTGGTTTACTGTAGTGGTGCAGCAGCATTGGGGCCTGGTTTACTGTAGTGTCTACTGTAGTGGAACAGCAGCCTTGGGGCCTGGTTTACTGTAGTGTCTACTGTAGTGGAACAGCAGCCTTGGGGCCTGGTTTACTATAGTGTCTACTGTAGTGGAACAGCAGCCTTGGGGCCTGGTTTACTGTAGTGGAACAGCAGCCTTGGGGCCTGGTTTACTGTAGTGTCTACTGTAGTGGAACAGCAGCCTTGGGGCCTGGCTTACTGTAGTGGTGCAGCCGCATTGGGGCCTGGTTTACTGTAGTGTCTACTGTAGTGGAACAGCAGCCTTGGGGCCTGGTTTACTGTAGTGGTGCAGCAGCCTTGGGGCCTGGTTTACTGTAGTGTCTACTGTAGTGTCTACTGTAGTGGAACAGCAGCCTTGGGGCCTGGTTTACTGTAGTGTCTACTGTAGTGGAACAGCAGCATTGGGGCCTGGTTTACTGTAGTGGAACAGCAACCTTGGGGCCTGGTTTACTGTAGTGGTGCAGCAGCCTTGGGGCCTGGTTTACTGTAGTGTCTACTGTAGTGGAACAGCAGCCTTGGGGCCTGGTTTACTGTAGTGGTGCAGCAGCATTGGGGCCTGGTTTACTGTAGTGTCTACTGTAGTGGAACAGCAGTCTTGGGGCCTGGTTTACTGTAGTGGAACAGCAGCCTTGGGGCCTGGTTTACTGTAGTGTCTACTGTAGTGGAACAGCAGCCTTGGGGCCTGGTTTACTATAGTGTCTACTGTAGTGGAACAGCAGCCTGGGCCTGGTTTACTGTAGTGGTGCAGCAGCCTTGGGGCCTGGTTTACTGTAGTGGAACAGCAGCCTTGGGGCCTGGTTTACTGTAGTGTCTACTGTAGTGGAACAGCAGCCTTGGGGCCTGGTTTACTGTAGTGTCTACTGTAGTGGAACAGCAGCCTTGGGGCCTGGTTTACTGTAGTGGAACAGCAGCCTTGGGGCCTGGTTTACTGTAGTGGTGCAGCAGCCTTGGGGCCTGGTTTACTGTAGTGGTGCAGCAGCCTTGGGGCCTGGTTTACTGTAGTGTCTACTGTAGTGGTACAGCAGCCTTGGGGCCTGGTTTACTGTAGTGTCTACTGTAGTGGAACAGCAGCCTTGGGGCCTGGTTTACTGTAGTGGAACAGCAGCCTTGGGGCCTGGTTTACTGTAGTGTCTACTGTAGTGGAACAGCAGCCTTGGGGCCTGGTTTACTGTAGTGGAACAGCAGCCTTGGGGCCTGGTTTACTGTAGTGTTTACTGTAGTGGAACAGCAGCCTTGGGGCCTGGTTTACTGTAGTGTCTACTGTAGTGGAACAGCAGCCTTGGGGCCTGGTTTACTGAAGTGGAACAGCAGCCTTGGGGCCTGGTTTACTGTAGTGTCTACTGTAGTGGAACAGCAGCCTTGGGGCCTGGTTTACTATAGTGTCTACTGTAGTGGTACAGCAGCCTTGGGGCCTGGTTTACTGTAGTGTCTACTGTAGTAGAACAGCAGCATTGGGGCCTGGTTTACTGTAGTGGAACAGCAGCCTTGGGGCCTGGTTTACTGTAGTGGTGCAGCAGCCTTGGGGCCTGGTTTACTGTAGTGTCTACTGTAGTGGAACAGCAGCCTTGGGGCCTGGTTTACTGTCGTGGTGCAGCAGCCTTGGGGCCTGGTTTACTGTAGTGTCTACTGTAGAGGAACAGCAGCCTTGGGGCCTGGTTTACTGTAGTGGTGCAGCAGCCTTGGGGCCTGGTTTACTGTAGTGTCTACTGTAGTGGAACAGCAGCCTTGGGGCCTGGTTTACTGTAGTGGTGCAGCAGCATTGGGGCCTGGTTTACTGTAGTGTCTACTGTAGTGGAACAGCAGCCTTGGGGCCTGGTTTACTGTAGTGTCTACTGTAGTGGAACAGCAGCCTTGGGGCCTGGTTTACTGTAGTGGAACAGCAGCCTTGGGGTATGGTTTACTGTAGTGTCTACTGTAGTGGAACAGCAGCCTTGGGGCCTGGTTTACTGTAGTGGTGCAGCAGCCTTGGGGCCTGGTTTACTGTAGTGGAACTGCAGCCTTGGGGCCTGGTTTACTGTAGTGGAACTGCAGCCTTGGGGCCTGGTTTACTGTAGTGTCTACTGTAGTGGAACAGCAGCCTTGGGGCCTGGTTTACTATAGTGTCTACTGTAGTGGAACAGCAGCCTTGGGGCCTGGTTTACTGTAGTGGAACAGCAGCCTTGGGGCCTGGTTTACTGTAGTGTCTACTGTAGTGGAACAGCAGCCTTGGGGCCTGGTTTACTGTAGTGGAACAGCAGCCTTGGGGCCTGGTTTACTGTAGTGTCTACTGTAGTGGAACAGCAGCCTTGGGGCCTGGTTTACTGTAGTGGAACAGCAGCCTTGGGGCCTGGTTTACTGTAGTGTCTACTGTAGTGGAACAGCAGCCTTGGGGCCTGGTTTACTGTAGTGTCTACTGTAGTGGAACAGCAGCCTTGGGGCCTGGTTTACTGTAGTGGAACAGTAGCCTTGGGGCCTGGTTTACTGTAGTGGAACAGTAGCCTTGGGGCCTGGTTTACTGTAGTGTCTACTGTAGTGGAACAGCAGCCTTGGGGCCTGGTTTACTATAGTGTCTACTGTAGTGGTACAGCAGCCTTGGGGCCTGGTTTACTGTAGTGTCTACTGTAGTAGAACAGCAGCATTGGGGCCTGGTTTACTGTAGTGGAACAGCAGCCTTGGGGCCTGGTTTACTGTAGTGGTGCAGCAGCCTTGGGGCCTGGTTTACTGTAGTGGTGCAGCAGCCTTGGGGCCTGGTTTACTGTAGTGTCTACTGTAGTGGAACAGCAGCATTGGGGCCTGGTTTACTGTAGTGTCTACTGTAGTGTCTACTGTAGTGGAACAGCAGCCTTGGGGCCTGGTTTACTGTAGTGTCTACTGTAGTGGAACAGCAGCATTGGGGCCTGGTTTACTGTAGTGGAACAGCAGCCTTGGGGCCTGGTTTACTGTAGTGGTGCAGCAGCCTTGGGGCCTGGTTTACTGTAGTGGTGCAGCAGCCTTGGGGCCTGGTTTACTGTAGTGTCTACTGTAGTGGAACAGCAGCCTTGGGGCCTGGTTTACTGTAGTGGTGCAGCAGCCTTGGGGCCTGGTTTACTGTAGTGTCTACTGTAGTGGAAAAGCAGCCTTGGGGCCTGGTTTACTGTAGTGGTGCAGCAGCATTGGGGCCTGGTTTACTGTAGTGTCTACTGTAGTGGAACAGCAGCCTTGGGGCCTGGTTTACTGTAGTGTCTACTGTAGTGGAACAGCAGCCTTGGGGCCTGGTTTACTATAGTGGAACAGCAGCCTTGGGGCCTGGTTTACTGTAGTGTCTACTGTAGTGGAAAAGCAGCCTTGGGGCCTGGTTTACTGTAGTGGTGCAGCAGCATTGGGGCCTGGTTTACTGTAGTGTCTACTGTAGTGGAACAGCAGCCTTGGGGCCTGGTTTACTATAGTGGAACAGCAGCCTTGGGGCCTGGTTTACTGTAGTGTCTACTGTAGTGGAAAAGCAGCCTTGGGGCCTGGTTTACTGTAGTGGTGCAGCAGCATTGGGGCTTGGTTTACTGTAGTGTCTACTGTAGTGGAACAGCAGCCTTGGGGCCTGGTTTACTGTAGTGTCTACTGTAGTGGAACAGCAGCCTTGGGGCCTGGTTTACTGTAGTGTCTACTGTAGTGGAACAGCAGCCTTGGGGCCTGGTTTACTGTAGTGGAACAGCAGCCTTGGGGTATGGTTTACTGTAGTGTCTACTGTAGTGGAACAGCAGCCTTGGGGCCTGGTTTACTGTAGTGGTGCAGCAGCCTTGGGGCCTGGTTTACTGTAGTGGAACTGCAGCCTTGGGGCCTGGTTTACTGTAGTGGAACTGCAGCCTTGGGGCCTGGTTTACTGTAGTGTCTACTGTAGTGGAATAGCAGCCTTGGGGCCTGGTTTACTATAGTGTCTACTGTAGTGGAACAGCAGCCTTGGGGCCTGGTTTACTGTAGTGGAACAGCAGCCTTGGGGCCTGGTTTACTGTAGTGTCTACTGTAGTGGAACATCAGCCTTGGGGCCTGGTTTACTGTAGTGGAACAGCAGCCTTGGGGCCTGGTTTACTGTAGTGTCTACTGTAGTGGAACAGCAGCCTTGGGGCCTGGTTTACTGTAGTGGAACAGCAGCCTTGGGGCCTGGTTTACTGTAGTGTCTACTGTAGTGGAACAGCAGCCTTGGGGCCTGGTTTACTGTAGTGTCTACTGTAGTGGAACAGCAGCCTTGGGGCCTGGTTTACTGTAGTGGAACAGTAGCCTTGGGGCCTGGTTTACTGTAGTGGAACAGTAGCCTTGGGGCCTGGTTTACTGTAGTGTCTACTGTAGTGGAACAGCAGCCTTGGGGCCTGGTTTACTATAGTGTCTACTGTAGTGGTACAGCAGCCTTGGGGCCTGGTTTACTGTAGTGTCTACTGTAGTAGAACAGCAGCATTGGGGCCTGGTTTACTGTAGTGGAACAGCAGCCTTGGGGCCTGGTTTACTGTAGTGGTGCAGCAGCCTTGGGGCCTGGTTTACTGTAGTGGTGCAGCAGCCTTGGGGCCTGGTTTACTGTAGTGTCTACTGTAGTGGAACAGCAGCATTGGGGCCTGGTTTACTGTAGTGTCTACTGTAGTGTCTACTGTAGTGGAACAGCAGCCTTGGGGCCTGGTTTACTGTAGTGTCTACTGTAGTGGAACAGCAGCATTGGGGCCTGGTTTACTGTAGTGGAACAGCAGCCTTGGGGCCTGGTTTACTGTAGTGGTGCAGCAGCCTTGGGGCCTGGTTTACTGTAGTGGTGCAGCAGCCTTGGGGCCTGGTTTACTGTAGTGTCTACTGTAGTGGAACAGCAGCCTTGGGGCCTGGTTTACTGTAGTGGTGCAGCAGCCTTGGGGCCTGGTTTACTGTAGTGTCTACTGTAGTGGAAAAGCAGCCTTGGGGCCTGGTTTACTGTAGTGGTGCAGCAGCATTGGGGCCTGGTTTACTGTAGTGTCTACTGTAGTGGAACAGCAGCCTTGGGGCCTGGTTTACTGTAGTGTCTACTGTAGTGGAAAAGCAGCCTTGGGGCCTGGTTTACTGTAGTGGTGCAGCAGCATTGGGGCTTGGTTTACTGTAGTGTCTACTGTAGTGGAACAGCAGCCTTGGGGCCTGGTTTACTGTAGTGTCTACTGTAGTGGAACAGCAGCCTTGGGGCCTGGTTTACTGTAGTGTCTACTGTAGTGGAACAGCAGCCTTGGGGCCTGGTTTACTGTAGTGGAACAGCAGCCTTGGGGTATGGTTTACTGTAGTGTCTACTGTAGTGGAACAGCAGCCTTGGGGCCTGGTTTACTGTAGTGGTGCAGCAGCCTTGGGGCCTGGTTTACTGTAGTGGAACTGCAGCCTTGGGGCCTGGTTTACTGTAGTGGAACTGCAGCCTTGGGGCCTGGTTTACTGTAGTGTCTACTGTAGTGGAATAGCAGCCTTGGGGCCTGGTTTACTATAGTGTCTACTGTAGTGGAACAGCAGCCTTGGGGCCTGGTTTACTGTAGTGGAACAGCAGCCTTGGGGCCTGGTTTACTGTAGTGTCTACTGTAGTGGAACATCAGCCTTGGGGCCTGGTTTACTGTAGTGGAACAGCAGCCTTGGGGCCTGGTTTACTGTAGTGTCTACTGTAGTGGAACAGCAGCCTTGGGGCCTGGTTTACTGTAGTGGAACAGCAGCCTTGGGGCCTGGTTTACTGTAGTGTCTACTGTAGTGGAACAGCAGCCTTGGGGCCTGGTTTACTGTAGTGTCTACTGTAGTGGAACAGCAGCCTTGGGGCCTGGTTTACTGTAGTGGAACAGTAGCCTTGGGGCCTGGTTTACTGTAGTGGAACAGTAGCCTTGGGGCCTGGTTTACTGTAGTGTCTACTGTAGTGGAACAGCAGCCTTGGGGCCTGGTTTACTATAGTGTCTACTGTAGTGGTACAGCAGCCTTGGGGCCTGGTTTACTGTAGTGTCTACTGTAGTAGAACAGCAGCATTGGGGCCTGGTTTACTGTAGTGGAACAGCAGCCTTGGGGCCTGGTTTACTGTAGTGGTGCAGCAGCCTTGGGGCCTGGTTTACTGTAGTGGTGCAGCAGCCTTGGGGCCTGGTTTACTGTAGTGTCTACTGTAGTGGAACAGCAGCATTGGGGCCTGGTTTACTGTAGTGTCTACTGTAGTGTCTACTGTAGTGGAACAGCAGCCTTGGGGCCTGGTTTACTGTAGTGTCTACTGTAGTGGAACAGCAGCATTGGGGCCTGGTTTACTGTAGTGGAACAGCAGCCTTGGGGCCTGGTTTACTGTAGTGGTGCAGCAGCCTTGGGGCCTGGTTTACTGTAGTGGTGCAGCAGCCTTGGGGCCTGGTTTACTGTAGTGTCTACTGTAGTGGAACAGCAGCCTTGGGGCCTGGTTTACTGTAGTGGTGCAGCAGCCTTGGGGCCTGGTTTACTGTAGTGTCTACTGTAGTGGAAAAGCAGCCTTGGGGCCTGGTTTACTGTAGTGGTGCAGCAGCATTGGGGCCTGGTTTACTGTAGTGTCTACTGTAGTGGAACAGCAGCCTTGGGGCCTGGTTTACTGTAGTGTCTACTGTAGTGGAACAGCAGCCTTGGGGCCTGGTTTACTATAGTGGAACAGCAGCCTTGGGGCCTGGTTTACTGTAGTGTCTACTGTAGTGGAAAAGCAGCCTTGGGGCCTGGTTTACTGTAGTGGTGCAGCAGCATTGGGGCCTGGTTTACTGTAGTGTCTACTGTAGTGGAACAGCAGCCTTGGGGCCTGGTTTACTATAGTGGAACAGCAGCCTTGGGGCCTGGTTTACTGTAGTGTCTACTGTAGTGGAAAAGCAGCCTTGGGGCCTGGTTTACTGTAGTGGTGCAGCAGCATTGGGGCTTGGTTTACTGTAGTGTCTACTGTAGTGGAACAGCAGCCTTGGGGCCTGGTTTACTGTAGTGTCTACTGTAGTGGAACAGCAGCCTTGGGGCCTGGTTTACTGTAGTGGAACAGCAGCCTTGGGGCCTGGTTTACTGTAGTGTCTACTGTAGTGGAACAGCAGCCTTGGGGCCTGGCTTACTGTAGTGGTGCAGCCGCATTGGGGCCTGGTTTACTGTAGTGTCTACTGTAGTGGAACAGCAGCCTTGGGGCCTGGTTTACTGTAGTGGTGCAGCAGCCTTGGGGCCTGGTTTACTGTAGTGTCTACTGTAGTGTCTACTGTAGTGGAACAGCAGCCTTGGGGCCTGGTTTACTGTAGTGTCTACTGTAGTGGAACAGCAGCATTGGGGCCTGGTTTACTGTAGTGGAACAGCAACCTTGGGGCCTGGTTTACTGTAGTGGTGCAGCAGCCTTGGGGCCTGGTTTACTGTAGTGTCTACTGTAGTGTCTACTGTAGTGGAACAGCAGCCTTGGGGCCTGGTTTACTGTAGTGTCTACTGTAGTGGAACAGCAGCATTGGGGCCTGGTTTACTGTAGTGGAACAGCAGCCTTGGGGCCTGGTTTACTGTAGTGGTGCAGCAGCCTTGGGGCCTGGTTTACTGTAGTGGTGCAGCAGCCTTGGGGCCTGGTTTACTGTAGTGTCTACTGTAGTGGAATAGCAGCCTTGGGGCCTGGTTTACTATAGTGTCTACTGTAGTGGAACAGCAGCCTTGGGGCCTGGTTTACTGTAGTGGAACAGCAGCCTTGGGGCCTGGTTTACTGTAGTGTCTACTGTAGTGGAACATCAGCCTTGGGGCCTGGTTTACTGTAGTGGAACAGCAGCCTTGGGGCCTGGTTTACTGTAGTGTCTACTGTAGTGGAACAGCAGCCTTGGGGCCTGGTTTACTGTAGTGGAACAGCAGCCTTGGGGCCTGGTTTACTGTAGTGTCTACTGTAGTGGAACAGCAGCCTTGGGGCCTGGTTTACTGTAGTGTCTACTGTAGTGGAACAGCAGCCTTGGGGCCTGGTTTACTGTAGTGGAACAGTAGCCTTGGGGCCTGGTTTACTGTAGTGGAACAGTAGCCTTGGGGCCTGGTTTACTGTAGTGTCTACTGTAGTGGAACAGCAGCCTTGGGGCCTGGTTTACTATAGTGTCTACTGTAGTGGTACAGCAGCCTTGGGGCCTGGTTTACTGTAGTGTCTACTGTAGTAGAACAGCAGCATTGGGGCCTGGTTTACTGTAGTGGAACAGCAGCCTTGGGGCCTGGTTTACTGTAGTGGTGCAGCAGCCTTGGGGCCTGGTTTACTGTAGTGGTGCAGCAGCCTTGGGGCCTGGTTTACTGTAGTGTCTACTGTAGTGGAACAGCAGCATTGGGGCCTGGTTTACTGTAGTGTCTACTGTAGTGTCTACTGTAGTGGAACAGCAGCCTTGGGGCCTGGTTTACTGTAGTGTCTACTGTAGTGGAACAGCAGCATTGGGGCCTGGTTTACTGTAGTGGAACAGCAGCCTTGGGGCCTGGTTTACTGTAGTGGTGCAGCAGCCTTGGGGCCTGGTTTACTGTAGTGGTGCAGCAGCCTTGGGGCCTGGTTTACTGTAGTGTCTACTGTAGTGGAACAGCAGCCTTGGGGCCTGGTTTACTGTAGTGGTGCAGCAGCCTTGGGGCCTGGTTTACTGTAGTGTCTACTGTAGTGGAAAAGCAGCCTTGGGGCCTGGTTTACTGTAGTGGTGCAGCAGCATTGGGGCCTGGTTTACTGTAGTGTCTACTGTAGTGGAACAGCAGCCTTGGGGCCTGGTTTACTGTAGTGTCTACTGTAGTGGAACAGCAGCCTTGGGGCCTGGTTTACTATAGTGGAACAGCAGCCTTGGGGCCTGGTTTACTGTAGTGTCTACTGTAGTGGAAAAGCAGCCTTGGGGCCTGGTTTACTGTAGTGGTGCAGCAGCATTGGGGCCTGGTTTACTGTAGTGTCTACTGTAGTGGAACAGCAGCCTTGGGGCCTGGTTTACTATAGTGGAACAGCAGCCTTGGGGCCTGGTTTACTGTAGTGTCTACTGTAGTGGAAAAGCAGCCTTGGGGCCTGGTTTACTGTAGTGGTGCAGCAGCATTGGGGCTTGGTTTACTGTAGTGTCTACTGTAGTGGAACAGCAGCCTTGGGGCCTGGTTTACTGTAGTGTCTACTGTAGTGGAACAGCAGCCTTGGGGCCTGGTTTACTGTAGTGGAACAGCAGCCTTGGGGCCTGGTTTACTGTAGTGTCTACTGTAGTGGAACAGCAGCCTTGGGGCCTGGCTTACTGTAGTGGTGCAGCCGCATTGGGGCCTGGTTTACTGTAGTGTCTACTGTAGTGGAACAGCAGCCTTGGGGCCTGGTTTACTGTAGTGGTGCAGCAGCCTTGGGGCCTGGTTTACTGTAGTGTCTACTGTAGTGTCTACTGTAGTGGAACAGCAGCCTTGGGGCCTGGTTTACTGTAGTGTCTACTGTAGTGGAACAGCAGCATTGGGGCCTGGTTTACTGTAGTGGAACAGCAACCTTGGGGCCTGGTTTACTGTAGTGGTGCAGCAGCCTTGGGGCCTGGTTTACTGTAGTGTCTACTGTAGTGTCTACTGTAGTGGAACAGCAGCCTTGGGGCCTGGTTTACTGTAGTGTCTACTGTAGTGGAACAGCAGCATTGGGGCCTGGTTTACTGTAGTGGAACAGCAGCCTTGGGGCCTGGTTTACTGTAGTGGTGCAGCAGCCTTGGGGCCTGGTTTACTGTAGTGGTGCAGCAGCCTTGGGGCCTGGTTTACTGTAGTGTCTACTGTAGTGGAACAGCAGCCTTGGGGCCTGGTTTACTGTAGTGGAACAGCAGCCTTGGGGCCTGGTTTACTGTAGTGTCTACTGTAGTGGAACAGCAGCCTTGGGGCCTGGTTTACTATAGTGTCTACTGTAGTGGAACAGCAGCCTTGGGGCCTGGTTTACTGTAGTGTCTACTCTAGTGTCTACTGTAGTGGAATAGCAGCCTTGGGGCCTGGTTTACTGTAGTGGAACAGCAGCCTTGGGGCCTGGTTTACTGTAGTGTCTACTGTAGTGGAACAGCAGCTTTGGGGCCTGGTTTACTGTAGTGTCTACTGTAGTGGTACAGCAGCCTTGGGGCCTGGTTTACTGTAGTGTCTACTGTAGTGGAACAGCAGCCTTGGGGCCTGGTTTACTGTAGTGGTGCAGACAGACGTCTTATCTTCTGTGACTGAGGTTAGCCTGACCCAATGCCATCAACACAACCAGATAACTACCAGATGGTTTGTTTGACCTCAGGGATGCTGTGATACCTTTATACAGCGTCATCATGCCCCATATTTAGCCCATGAAAACGACTTTAAAGTTGCCCCCTTGGCCAACTGCCATGCTGTCTAACACCATGCCTCAGATCAGAAGTTGTAACCTTCTGGTGGAATGTCTAATGGGTGGGTGCAGCAGGAAGAAACTATATCCATGACCCCCACCATAAGGAGGACTTGAGTCTTAAAGGGATAAAGTTTACTTTGTGGCCTGAACCACTAACTGATAAACAATTTCCACTAGAATTTCTGCATTCTCCAAATACTAAGAACCTACAAATAGTTAGGGTGTCTAGGTATGTTGAAAATAATGTACTCTTTAAAAAATAAAAATAAATGTTTAACAAGAAGTGAACAATCCCGTTAAACAAGATGAGCAGCAGTCTGTCAGGGGGAGTGCAGCGAGGAAGAGGAAATAGCAGGAAGGGGAGGGGCTGTACAGTAGAATACTGCCAAGGACTTCAAAGAACTCCGGCAGTGATTAAACAACAGGCATGGGGCCTTACTGTAAGCTGTACAGATCATGAGTCCCGGGAGTACATTTCAGGAGTACATTTCAGGAGTACATTTCGTCACAGACTCTTAGCTCGTAGTTGTGTCTCATTCAACTCGGTGAGCGAGTCACTACTTCTGTGGTCAGAAGTTCCATACGTTAAGAGGAAGGGGAAGTCCCCAGTTCTATTCTTATGCCTTCTAGACTGTCTGCAGCACCTGCTGTGGCAAGGTTGAAACTAAAAGGTCCTGAAGCAATGGTGTCACTATTTCCAGTGATATTCTCCCTCCCGACAACACCTCAAGTACTGACCAGCACATTCTACTCTCCACGTGTCAACCAAGCCCCCCTGTTCTGACTAACAGAAGATCAAAAAGAAAGTTACTCATTTCTCCTTGCTGTGGACTGATTCAACCAAGCACCAACCAAGCACTGCAAGACTCATCCAGACTGGATGCAGTTCCATATTCCGTAAGGTTGAACTCTAAAGCCTCTAGATCTGTCAGTGTGGTATTCACCACAGGAGTTGTTGACAGGCCAAACTGGATAGAATGTTTTACTGTAGCTGCCCTGAATCAACCAGTTGACTTCACTGACCGAGGGTTGACATTTTAGTCCCCAGGTCAGAGTGTAACAGCCCGACCCCACGTGACGTGCAGAGAGGATGTCATGCTACTTTCCATCACCAACTACCAGAAGTAACAGAACACACAGAAAAATACACAGTCTCTCTCTCTCCCCCTCACACACCCCATTAGGCCTCTCTGGGTCTTAACGAGATTTACCAGGAGCCAAATGGGTTTACTGTGTGTGTGAGAGAGAGGGACTGTATGGGACTGTGTGTGTGAGAGAGAGGGACTGTATGGGACTGTGTGTGTAAGAGAGAGGGACTGTATGGGACTGTGCGTGTGAGAGAGAGGGACTGTATGGGACTGTGTGTGTGAGAGAGAGGGACTGTATGGGACTGTGTGTGTGAGAGAGAGGGACTGTATGGGACTGTGTGTGTGAGAGAGAGGGACTGTATGGGACTGTGTGTGTGAGAGAGAGGGACTGTATGGGACTGTGTGTGATGTATTTTTCTGTGTACCGTTACTTATCCACCCCCTCTCTCCCCTTCCCCATCTCTCTGTTTCTCCCTCTCCCCCTTCCCCAACTCTCTGTTTCTCCCTCTCCCCCCTTCCCCAACTCTCTGTTTCTCCCTCTCTCACCTTCCCCAACTCTCTGTTTCTCCCTCTCTCACCTTCCCCAACTCTCTGTTTCTCCCTCTCTCACCTTCCCCAACTCTCTGTCCCCCCCCCCCTCTACGATATCTCTCCTTACCCTGTAGAGAGGAATCCATGGAGAAGGAATCTCCGCTCCAGTGCTAGACACACACAGACACACTCCATTAGGCCTCTCTGGGTCTTAAGTGAGATTTACCAGGAGCCAAACAGGTTTACTGTGTGTGTGTGTGCTGCAGAAGTGTATCATGTGTGTGTGTGTAAAGGTGTGTTCCTCTCCGTCTGCTCTACTAGGCGTTGACAGAGGCCTGAGACATGCCTGCTGCTGCTGCTGACCAGTGTTCAATTTCAGCCCCCCAAAATACCCCCTCAGGCCTGACTGGGATGCCAGTGCCAACCACCACACACACACACAAGATGGAGGCCTTGTGAGCTATTGCTATTCATAGATAACCTCTCTGCTGGACTGGGGGGTTTCAGGGCATGGACAGGTGTGCAGGCAGAACTGTGGTGGAGGGAGGGGGGCAAGCTGAGCCTCAGGGACATGAGGGTGGGGTCTGGGATCTGGGAGGTTTTATCACTATGTGAGTAGCATAGGGTCATAACTGGGGTGGCAGAGGTGCAGAGGTCAGTGTATTCAAAGTGCAGGGGGTGTTGGACTTCTGAATGAGACAGGGGGTAGCTGTCAGGTTTCAAAAGGGCACCACCACCACCCCATGACCATTCAGACACTTCCGGATTCCCCAGGAGGATTTCTCCTATCATGCTTTACTGCATGGGCCATTATTGGGCTGCTCGTTGTGTCTACCCTCAGAGGGCGCAGGCTGGCATGACATCACTATGACAACCACGATGGGCACCCAGTGACAGCGTCCTCTAGATTCCTCCGCTCCGTCCACTGGTGAAACTTTAGGTCAGTCACTAGGGAGGGATTAGCCAATAGCTAGCCAGAAACTACAAAGTGGAATCTAAATGTGACCACCAGCCAGACAGAGTTACTGACAGAGTTACTGGTCAGAGAAGACAGCTGGTGGCAGGGTGAAGGGGTGGGACAGAGTTACTGGTCAGAGAAGACAGCTGATGGCAGGGTGAAGGGGTGGGACAGAGTTACTGGTCAGAGAAGACAGCTGGTGGCAGGATGAAGGGGTGGGACAGAGTTACTGGTCAGAGAAGACAGCTGGTGGCAGGGTGAAGGGGTGAGACAGAGTTACTGGTCAGAGAAGACAGCTGGTGGCAGGGTGAAGGGGTGGGACAGAGTTACTGGTCAGAGAAGACAGCTGGTGGCAGGGTGAAGGGGTGGGACAGAGTTACTGGTCAGAGAAGACAGCTGGTGGCAGGGTGAAGGGGTGGGACAGAGTTACTGGTCAGAGAAGACAGCTGGTGGCAGGGTGAAGGGGTGGGACAGAGTTACTGGTCAGAGAAGACAGCTGGTGGCAGGGTGAAGGGGTGGGACAGAGTTACTGGTCAGAGAAGACAGCTGGTGGCAGGGTGAAGGGGTGGGACAGAGTTACTGGTCAGAGAAGACAGCTGGTGGCAGGGTGAAGGGGTGGGACAGAGTTACTGGTCAGAGAAGACAGCTGGTGGCAGGGTGAAGGGGTGGGACAGAGTTACTGGTCAGAGAAGACAGCTGGTGGCAGGGTGAAGGGGTGGGACAGAGTTACTGGTCAGAGAAGACAGCTGGTGGCAGGGTGAAGGGGTAAGACAGAGTTACTGGTCAGAGAAGACAGCTGGTGGCAGGGTGAAGGGGTAAGACAGAGTTACTGGTCAGAGAAGACAGCTGGTGGCAGGGTGAAGGGGTAAGACAGAGGGGGAAAATACATTTCCGGCTTTCTCACTCTAATAGCCGAGCGATGGATGAGACTTGAAAGTATGGTAACACAAGAATAGTGTCTATGATGTTGAGGAATGAGATGGTTAATGAGGGTGGGGACAGAAACATTCAAGTTTTTCAGGTGAGGGTAACAAGGAAGTGATTGAAACGTTGCTTCCCTGCTTGAGAAGCGTAAACTCAGACAGAGCTCATTCCTGGAGAACACATTCCCGATAATAAAACTCCTTTTACTTTTCTGTTTACGTTTCAAGTTATCAATTTCATTCAGGGATTAATTCAATCTCCTGAAATAGCTCTACTGCTGACTTGGGGATGAAGGTTAATGCTAGAAGACAGGTCAAAGGTCAAACAAGGAGGGTTGGCAAGCACTCTCCCAAACACACGTATGCACTGTATGTATACACATTATCAGACGGACAAACACACAAGAAAGCCAAGTCACACTCAGCCAGTCTTTTTCCATCCCTACTCCCCTCCCCATCCTAGGGGCCAAGCATCTATCCATAGATTGTCATTCCAAGCCAAATAGACAGGAGTGGGATTACCATTCCTATAATGAGGACATGACAGGAAGTGACCATGTGGATTTGTAGACAAGCCTGTACTCCAAAGGAAACCGAGGTGTCCCACTGTGGTAAACTAGAGCTGAAGAGAAGACCCAGGTCTGTCTGTTCCATGGTTTATTTCCCCCTTGCAGTTGACTGAGCTTCCTGTATGCCAGAGTCTGGTGTTGTTGTGGTCGTTAATTCCCAAGGGTTTAGGCAAAGAGTCATCCGACTAGACAACATTTCCTGCCTGCTTCACTTGGGAGAAGTTTGGCTTTAGAAAGCAGAAAGTCTCCTTAAAATGTTATTCTGACACTATCATGTAATTACTTATATAATTAATAATCATGCTCACAATTTCAAACTTCACTCAGTGAGGATATTTCCAGGACTAGACACAAAAGTAAAATAAATAAACTGGTCAAATAAAACAGTAATTTTAGGAATACCATCCACTTTACTGAGAGATTGGCTAGGCTAGTCTACATTGTAACATCCTACTGTAAGTGTACAATGTAACACATGCATTGTAAGAAAGTATTTATTTGGACAGAACAAAGACAACCGGTTAGAAAAATAAGGACGCGTATGTGGCTGCAATTTAATTTGTCAGCGCATTCGGCTCTTCTGCAATAACCCAACCCCCTGCTGCCTGTCAAAACTAACGGGTTAGATTCACAAATGAGGCCGAGAACGCAAATAGAAATAGCGGAGCGGGCTTGACATTTAGATGGAAAGCTGGGTGTAGAACTGGACAGCCACAGTACCCAGTTGAATGCACTCTGTGCGGTTTCAATTGACAGAAAAAAAACGTAGTGTGAAAGTGGTTAACAGTTCACGTCTCAGTCTACCTGCTTACCTTTTCTTGCGCTCTGCTAAGTCTTTTCTGCATGCTGGTGGCCAGTTTCCCAGTGTTGATCCCTTTCCCCGTTTTCCCCTGCTCCTCAGCCATTTTACCGTTCTTTACTGCTCCGAATCCCCAATTAACAGCTATGCGATGTAAACGGGTGTGAGGATAGAAAGGGACAGAACTTGTCGAACAGGAGGAAGGGTATGTGCGGATGCGAGGGACTCCCCAGGACTCCGTGCTGCGTAAAAGCCCTCGATAACGGTGTGGGTAGCGCGTAATTGTAATCCCGATGACTGTTTCTGAAAGGTGCAACACGTAATCTAATCATCTAGTTTAACAACATAGTCCCACGTGTAAAAACTAAGAAAAAAGTAACTTTTTGGCAATTGACGCTGCAAGAAGCGAATTGACGCAGCAACGATCCGAAAATCGTCCTTGCTCGTCAGTCAATTGATGAGCCTATGGTCCGTTAAGGAGCGATTACATTTCCCCTCTGCTCGTCCATCCTCTTAAAGGCACAGTAGTTAACACTTATTAGCCGACTCGCCAACTGTTATGGGTGCAACCGGTGTGTGGGAGTTGCTGCTGCGAATAGACTTCTACTTTATCATTTCATTGAATCATATGAAGTATTTTTAACAGTCTACCATCTATGATTTAAAACAGTTATATAATCTGAGAGAAAGTAGGCCATCTGTAGGCTACATTTTGTTACATGTCGTCGTGGCCACAAAATGTAATCGTTATCATATTTGTATTCTGCATCTTGGTTTGAATGGGATTCACCGATGCAGTGTAGTTAAATTGAGATCATAGAAGCGTATTATCACGTGGAATTGTCTATCACCCTCGTACCGTATCATTGTCTACCAGTAGATGGCAGTGAGAGAAAGCTGTGGCAAGACTTAAGAAACAACAATCTTAAATGATTTATGAAGCCTTCATATAACTTTTATGGCTTCAGCCTTTAAAGTTGTTGCTTGGGTTCATATCTACCGCAAAGATAGTTACAATGTTGCGATTTATAATAGAAAACAAAACCAGGAGCATTTCCATAATATTTAATTTCAAAAAATAAATCTTTAAATATCTCATTATACATAATATTAAAATCATAAATATTTCAGACATCGCTTTAATAAAATACAGTAAATGTTGCCTTAAAATATCATACCTCTAGATATGTTCTATACATGAAGCCTATACTTTCCTTCAGTTGCCAAGTTGCGACATCATAGTTGTGTCGTGTTACGGACATCTTACTATGAAGCAATCAAAAAAGATCAAAAAAGAAAATGCTTTAGATGTTCTTCATAATGGCTTGATTTCAATGAGACACCTCTCAATGTTAAATAAAACAAACTCTCTCCCCTTTAGAAACTATGGTCTCACCACAGACACGACCAGGTCCACCTGTCCCATCTGTGTGAAGAGGACACACCCATTTGTAGTTTTTCCTCAGGGGTCACAATGATTTGTATACTATGGTGTGAGAGAACACATATTGTCTGTCTGTCCAGATTCATTCATGGCTCAATCTCCTCTCTCCAATGAAATAGGCGTGGTCAGTCATCAAGCCCCACCCTTTTCCTGAGAGTCCACCCTCTGCATCAGTGTGCTAGACTCGAGAACAAGGTAAACTCCGCCCTTTTATAGTCAGGTCCAATGGGGCATCAGTCCAGTGAGTCATCTGGTCTGTATATCTCCCAACCAAGCCAGTTACATTACTTCCTCTTCCCCATCTAGAGTCTCACCTCCCTGGGTCAGCCAGTCCCCAGGGATGGAAGTGTCCAGAGTCCAG
The DNA here is from genome assembly GCF_002021735.2 of Oncorhynchus kisutch. Taxonomy (NCBI): domain Eukaryota; kingdom Metazoa; phylum Chordata; class Actinopteri; order Salmoniformes; family Salmonidae; genus Oncorhynchus; species Oncorhynchus kisutch. The sequence continues at coordinate 3,101,102 of NW_022261982.1, read as the reverse complement.
CAGCAGACTACCTATCCAGTACAGTAACTGGGAGTACCAGTGAACCCCGGTGTCTCCAAAATGTCCGCCAGCGGAGCCAGTCCAACGGTGCAGCAGGCGGAGCGGGGCGAAGGCCCAGTGGGCGAGGTCATGCCCGTCCACCACCGCGTAGCACGATGCCACCATGCCGTTCACCGACAGCGTCCCATGGCGGGTGAGGGGCGCAAACACACCCTTGTCCTCCTGCACACTCACCCGGGAGATGCGCGAGAGATGCCCCACGCCTTTTCTCCCCTCCTCCCCCTTTCCAAACCCCTCCCCAGACACTGTGGTTAGCACACACTGTCCCGGCCGCGCGTCGCTGGCGTATACCGTCCTCATACTACCAGGAGTTGGCTCCGCCCCTTCAGAGCAGTTTCCCTTGGACACGAACAGCAGGTGGGCAGCGGTGAGTGACAGGCTAACCCCGCCTTCTGTCCCAATGGTGTAGAATTCCTTCCGGGTTGCGGGGTCGCGGTCCAGGAAGGTGAGGACCTCGCTGTAAACGAGCTCTCCGCTGCCGTCGCTCCCTGAAGAGGCGAGGACTCGCTCACCCGGCTGCAGGTCCTGGATCAACCTTTGACCCCCGTCCTCTAGGGTCACCCACGCCCCTCCCGGAAAACACCCCCCTGATTTAGCGGCAACGGAGTGCTCTGAGAGAGAGAGAGAGACAGACAGAGACAGACAGAGAGAGAGAGAGAGAGACAGAGAGACAGAGAGACAGAGAGAGAGGTTGTGAAACAATGCATTCTGTGAGGTGGGTAGGTACACAGTAAGTCTACGCATAGCAAATATATTCCTCCCTTTAAATAAATATTAGCTTCTTTATATCCGTCTACTCCACAGAAAAGAACAAAAGCTGGCTGAAAGATTAAAGCTGCTATTTGAATGTGTGTGTGTGTGTGTTTCCATCCCTCAGTTTGTGTGTGTGTGTTTCCATCCCTCAGTTTGTGTGTGTGTAAGTCTGTGTTCATTTGTGTTTTAAGGTGCTGAACTTGATGTGGTACGTTGGGACTGTCTCAAGTCTATCTACACAAATATTTGTGCAAGGTAGGACCAAGGCCAGGTCCAGCCAAATGATCGGAGAATCAGGAAGTGGAGGTTAATCATCTGTGGACCGAGACTCCGCCCACTGCACCAACATAACCTCAAACTCCACATCATCTCCAATGTATGGTGTAACATGCTATGTACTTGGTTGTTCAGGGGTGAAGTTTCCTCTAGGCACAGGTCTAGGATCAGCTTCCGTTCCCCCAATCATAAGCTCCATTAGTGGGGAAAATACAAAACTGACCAAAGATCAGCATCTATGGGCACCTTCTTGGTAAATCATTCTTCTTCTTCTTCATTCACCTTTCCAGTCCTGAATGTAGTAGGGGTCTGGTTGGGTAGCGCTCCCCTGTGGGCTCTTTGTATTGGTGTCAGTTTTTGGGTCCCCCACTCAGTTTTATTTGACCTTTTATTTAACTAGGCAAGTCAGTTAAGAACAAATTCTTATTTTCAATGACGGCCTAGAAACAGCCTTGTTCAGGGGCAGAACCACTGATTTTTACCTTGTCAGCTCAGGGATTCAATCTTGCAACCTTTGGGTTACTAGTCCAATGTTCTAACCACTAGGCTACCTACCGCCCCACCCCTCAGTAAGTGTTAGAATGGAGTTTCAAGGAAGCCTTGGTATTATGATGTCACTTGTAGCAGCAGATGAGACTTCTTGGTCTATGAAGAGATGTCTTTCTTGAGTGGTTTTTCTTTTTCACAGTTTGAGGTTTCAGTTGGAAAAAAAAAAAAAAATGGCGCCCGGTGCCGTCTTCCGATCAAGTCAAGGACTGGTGACTCGCAACCCGATCTGGGTAGGAAAGACAGAAGGAACAGAGGAAAAATAAATAAAGAGAGGATAGAGGGAAAATAAATAGAGAGAGGACAGAGGGAAAATAAATAGAGAGAGGACAGAGGGAAAAGATCATTTCAGGCACCACGTAGTACAAGAGAAGACAGTTTGATCTGTCTCTGCTCTGTTTTGCTCTATTCTGTGTTCTATACTGTTCCCCTGACAACCGAATCAGTCCTGAACAAGGATCATCGCTTAGCTATACTACTAACGTCTGTGGCTTTATCAATGAGGCTACATCAATGGGAGAAAGAAGAAGCAGAAGAGAGACACAAAGTAAACTGAAGCAACGCTGCGCACCAACATATTGCCGCAGCATAGCATGCCAGTAACATAAGGGAATCATTTCTAGCAAAAGGGGGGTTGTGAGTGAGTGACCACATAAAGTTGCAGTAGCTACCTCTCCCTTAATGGTGAGTCACTCTACTGATCCTAATGTAAGCTTTAAGCAACAATGGCCAGGTCATAGATGGGTCAAGAGACAGTTGCAGTGAAGAGGGTTAGAAGGGGTTAGGGAAGAAGCTGAGAAGTCAGTCACCCAAAGCGGCTGTATGTCCCTCTAGCTGTGAACCCCCCCCCCCCAAAAAAAAAGCAGGCGTCCGTTTTGATTTGATCCATAGTGACGAGGTGGCCACTGTTGAAGGGCGTCTTCAAGTGGTTCAGTGTTATGTTTAGTAAGGAATGTAGAGGTGATGCTGTCCCTCCTCTGCTAAGTGTCCAATGTGTGTCCAGTTAAGGTGAAGGCAGTCAAATCATTCACTGTGTATCAAATCATTCACTATCCATATTTTCACTATTATCACGTACCGAGAAAGAGTGAGAGGTTGTTTATTTTTCATTAGTGGCAGTTAGGTGAAACAGACGTCCATGCACAGTGTGTTACTGCTACATCCTCCTTCCTCCTTCCTCCGGTCTCTCTCTGATGCTTGTTCAATCTCCCTCTCGCTCTCCCCTTCAGCCCTCTTTCCCTCCCCTCCTTCCTGCCCCTCTCTCTCCGTCTCTCACCCGACTTCACACTGCAGTGCACGTGGGCCTTGGACTCGTAGTAGACCCAGTCGAAGCCGGCCTCAACTGCCAGTCGAGCCAACATGGCATACTTGTTGCGGTCGCGGTCAGAGGTCGTGATGTCGACCGCCCGTCCCTCGTAGTGGAGCGACTCCTCAGAATGGTGGCCGTCCTCATCCCAGCCCTCTGTGACCCGGAGGCGCACCCCAGGCCACAGGTTCATCACCGAGATGGCCAGAGAGTTCAGCTTGTCCTTGCAGCGCTGCCCGGGGAGGTTAAAGGGTTAAGGGTCATGGGAGGGAGGAGAGGGAGGAAGGGAGGGGAGGCAAGAGAGACAGGAGTGTTAGAGATGTGGGGTGAATCTACATGTGTCAGTGTGTAATCCAAAGTGCATTTATAACAGTTCATGGACTTAAAATGGCTGAAAGAATGATTACACATCATTACACGATGTAGTCCATAGCTCTTTCTCAATGGTCTTTCCTTGATTCCTCGTGTCTTCTTTTCTCACATCCTGCTCAAAAGGCATTGGAGGAGAAGATCAAAAAGGCCAGACACAAGCATTCGAGGACAGCCAATTGAGAAAGAACCCTGGTGCAAGAGCTATCCATCAGGCATCCACCCCATCCAACCAATGTAGAAGCCTGGGGCTGTTCAACAAACCAGCCACCCCACCACAGAAGGCCCAACTCCTCAACACCTCCCCCCTGCATCTGGCCAGCAGACAATGCCCCCCTACAGTCTCATCAGTCTGGGTGTTTGCTCTCTGTGGCGAGAGAGGAGGCTGAGAGTCTAAGTTAGGGAGAAATGGTGGAGAGGTAGGTGGGATAGGGTGGAGTGGTAGGTGGGATAGGGTGGAGAGGTAGGTGGGATAGGGTGGAGTGGTAGGTGGGATAGGGTGGAGTGGTAGGTGGGATAGGGTGGAGTGGTAGGTGGGATAGGGTGGAGTGGTAGGTGGGATATGGTGGAGTGGTAGGTGGGATAGGGTGGAGTGGTAGGTGGGATAGGGTGGAGTGGTAGGTGGGATAGGGTGGAGTGATAGGTGGGATAGGGTGGAGTGGTAGGTGGGATAGGGTGGAGAGGTAGGTGGGATAGGGTGGAGTGGTAGGTGGGATAGGGTGGAGTGGTAGGTGGGATAGGGTGGAGAGGTAGGTGGGATAGGGTGGAGTGGTAGGTGGGATAGGGTGGAGTGGTAGGTGGGATAGGGTGGAGTGGTAGGTGGGATAGGGTGGAGTGGTAGGTTGGGGTGAGGTTAGGGGGGTATTGAGGTAGAGGGGTGGTGTGAAGTTAGAGGGTATTGGACAGGAGGATAGAGGGAGACGTGGGTATGAACAGCCAGCCAATGCAGCTCTCCCCAAACTTGGGTCTGGGGAGGGTGAGCAAATAGAGGGTGAGAGGTCCTATTGAGGACCCTGAGGGTGTTGGACGTTCCCTAGGTCACACACACACACACACCAAGCACACACACACGCCAAGCACACCACACACACACACGCACCAAGCACACACACACTTGCCCTCAGATCACCTAAAGCTAAATTTGTCATTATTTTTGTCACCATCTCATTCACAACAGGAAACATGACACTACTTTCTGGAGATAACTGTGAACAGAGCAGGGTATTCAAATCTCATTCTATATGAGGTCTGGACTACTGCTGTTTTTCTCTTCTTCCTGATAATGAATTGCACACCTGGTGTCCCAGGTCTAAATCATTCCCTGATTAGAGGGGAAGAATGGGGAAAAAGCAACAGAACTGGCTTGGAGGCCCAGATTACAATTTTAGGGACCTGTAGACAGTGTGACATAGCTTCTGCAGACTGAAAGGGTGGGTAGGTCACAGGATTCCCTAAGCCGGCGATATACACAGGCCCTTACTGTTTCACCCTGTGTACATTTCTGTTCAGAACACATACAGTGTATGTGTCTGGTAGGTGTATTATATATATATACACACACACATATACACAGTGGTAGGTGTATTATATATATATATATATATATATATATATATATATATATATACACACATGTAAACCGAGTGTACAAAACATTAGGTACACCTATATGTACACAGTGAATTTGGAAGGTATTCAGACCCCTTGACTTTTTATTCACATTTTGTTACATTACAGCCTTATTCTAACATTTTTTTAAACATTTTTTCTCTCATTGATTTACACACAGTACCCTATAAAACCGAAATACCTTATTGACATAAGTATTCACTCTCTTTGCTGTGAGTTGAGCTCAGGTGTATCTGTTTTCCATTGATCATCCTTGAGATGTTTTTCGACAACTTGGAGTCCACCTGTGGTAAATTCAATTGATTGGACATGATTTGGAAAGGCACACACCTGTTTATATAAGGTCCCACGGTTGACAGTGCATGTCATAGCAAAAAACAAACCATGAGGTTGAAGGAATTGTCTGTAGAGCTCAGAGACAGGATTGTGTTGAGGTACAGATCTGGTGAAGTGTCCCCAAGAACACAGTGGCCCTCCATCATTCTTAAATGGAAGAAGTTTGTAACCACCAAGACTCTTCCTATAGCTGGCCGCCCAGCCAAACTGAGAAATCAGGGGAGAAGGGCCTTGGTCAGGGAGGTGACCAAGAACCTGATGGTCACTCTGACAGAGCTCCAGAGTTCCTCTGTGGAGATGGTTGTCCTTATGGAAGGTTCTCCCATCTCTGCAGCACTCCACCAATCAGGCCTTTAAGGTAGAGTGGCCAGATGGAAGCCACTCCTCAGTAAAAGGAACATGACAGTCCACTTGGAGTTTTCCAAAAGACACCTAAAGACTCTCAGACCATGAGAAACAAGATTCTCTGGTCTGATGAAGCCAAGATTGAACCCAAGCGCATTGTCTGGAGGAAACCTGTCACCATCCCTACGGTGAAGCATGCTCATGGCAGCATCATGCTGTGGGGATGTTTTTCCGCACCAGGGACTGAGAGACTAGTCAGGATTGAGAGAAAGATGAACAGAGCAAAGTACAGAGAGATCCTTGATGAAAACCTGCTCCAGGGTGCTCAGGACCTCAGACTGGGGTGAAGGTTCCCCTTCCAACAGGACAACAACCCTAACCACACAGCCAAGACAACGCAAGGGTGTCTTCGGGACAAGTCTCTGAATGTCCTTGAGTGGCCCAGCCAGAGCCCGGACTTGAACCCGTTTTAACATCTCTGGAGAGCCCTGAAATTGGCTGTGCAGCGACGCTCCCGATCTAACCGAACAGAGCTTGAGAGGATCTGCAGAGAACAATGGGAGAAACTCCCCAAATACAGGTGTGCCAAGTTAGCGTCATACCCAAGAAGACTCAAGGCTGTAATCGCTGCCAAAGGTGCTTCAACAAAGTACTGAGTAAAGGGTCTGGATACTTGTGAAAATGTGATATTTCAGATTATTTTTATGAATGTGCAAACATTTCTAAAAACCTATTTTTGCTTTGACATTATGGGTTATTGTGTGTAGATTAATGAGGAAAAAAACAATTTAATAAATTTTAGAATAAGGCTGTAATGTAACAAAATGTGGAAAAAGTCACAGGGTCTGAATACTTTCCAAATGTAGTGTATACACTACCATTCAAAAGTTTGTGGTCACAGAAATGTCCTTGTTTTTGAAAGAAAAGCACATTTTTTGTCCATCAAATTGATCAGAAATACAGTGTAGACATTATTAATGTTCTAAATGAGTATTGTAGCTGGAAACGGCTGATTTTTTATGGAATATCTACATAGGCGTACAGAGGCCCATTATCAGCAACCATCACTCCTGTGTTCCAATGGCACTTTGTTTAAGCTAATCCAAGTTTATAATTTTAAAGGCTAATTGATCATTAGAAAACACTTTTGCAATTATGCTAGCACAGCTGAAAATTGTTGTCCTGATTAAAGAAGCAAAAGAACTGGCCTTCTTTAAACTAGTTGAGTATCTGGAGCATCAGAATTTGTAGGTTCGAATACAGGCTCAAAATGGCCAGAAACAAGGAACTTTCTTCTGAAACTCATCAGTCTATTCTTGTTCTGAGAAATGAAGTCTATTCCATGCGGGAAATTGTCAAGAAACTGAAGATCTCGTACAATGCTGTGTACTACTCCCTTCACAGAACATTGCAAACTGGCCCTAACCAGAATAGAAAGAGTGGGAGGCCCCGGTGCACAACTGAGCAAAAGGACAAGTACATTAGAGTGTCTAGTTTGAGAAACAGATGCCTCACATGTCCTCAACTGGCAGCTTCATTAAATAGTATCCACAAAACACCAGTCTCAACATCAACAGTGAAGAAGCGACTCCGGCGAGTTCCTCTGTCCAGTGTCTGTGTTCTTTTGCCCATCTTAATCTTTTCTTTTTATTGGCCTGTCTGAGATATGGCTTTTTCTTTGCAACTCTGCCAGCATCCCAGAGTCACATCTTCACGGTTGACGTTGAGACTGGTGTTTTGCAGGTACTATTTAATGAAGCTGCCAGTTGAGGACTTGTGAGGTGTCTGTTTCTCAAACTAGACACTCTAATGTACTTGTTCTCTTGCTCAGTTGTGCCCCGGGGTATACACATACATACATACCACACTGAGTGTATGAAACATTAGAAACACCTTCCTAATATTGAGTTTCCCCCCTTTTGCCCTCAGAACAGCCTCAATTTATCGGGCATGGACTCTACAAGGTGTCGAACGGACTGAAACAGGGATGCTGGCCCATGTTGACTCCAGAGCTTTGCAGTTTTTGACACTCAAACCAGTGCGCCTGGCACCTACTACCATACAATATTCAAAGGTATGTAAATCTTTTGTCTTGCCCATTCACTCTCTGAATTTCACACATACACAATCCATGACTCAATTGTCTCCTCCCCTCATCGACACTGATTGAAGTGGATTTAACAAGTGACATCAATTAGTGATCATAGCTTTGGCCTAGATTCACCTGGTCAGTCTGTCAAGGAAACAGCAGGTGTTCATAATGTTTTGTACACTCAGTGTATGTATTCTACCGCATGATTTCTATTAAGTGGAGACATAGGCAGAGGCACTGCCACTCTCGGCCAACTGCACAGCTAAACTCGGGCTAGATTGGTAGTGGCCCCAATAGGTTACAATAATATTTGGACACTATGCGTCTTTTACGTGTTGCATTTGTTGTATTTCAAAATCTGTATGGTGTTCTAACTTATTTTTCCATGTCGGTCCTCTCAGGTTCACCGGGATAAGAATAGCTCATTGCAGAGTCCCAATAGATGCCTTTTCACAGAGTGGTGTGGATTTTAACATCAATTTTTTTCCTCTGCGGTCGCAGACACGAACTCGAGTCCATAAATCAGTCGATTAATTTTGTTGGTTTTACTTTCAAGGTACAGATCGACGGGGTTTCTGTAGGCGCGGTTTCGCACTGACCACGAGCTACACAAACATTCGATGTCGAGTTGACAACACGTGCCTGTGCAGTGTGCACACCTATGGCTTCAGCCGCTGAACAGTCACGTCTGTATGCGCGCTCCAGTGCCACTCGCGGGCAGGCAAGTCACCACTGCTGATTTAAAAATAAGAGGCGAAAAATGTGTATAATTAAGTCTTGAATGCATGTGAAGTGGACTATTTTTGCACATGTGCTTCAAAAACAAACAGAAAAATAACACAAAATGGTGAAAAACAAACAGGAGGTTGTCTCCTGTGGCAGGCGGCGGCGGTCGCGCTCGGAGCACATAAATTGTGCGCAGGTCAAGTTAAACGCGCAGCCCTGTGTGTTTGTGTGCGCTTGGAGCGAGGTGACAGCTAAAAACCCGAGTGAGATCTGGCACTCTGTTTCCACGTGGGGGACATAAATGCTCGCCTTTCAGAGGAAGCCCGTGGTCACAAGAGGCAGATATAAATACTTTATTCCTAGGGAATTGAAGTCAAATAAATTCCACTCTCGGAACCACATCAATGCGCGTGTCGTAAAAAGTCTGACAGTCCAAAAGGCGACCGTTAACTCTGGCCAGTCAGGCTTAAACGAACTGTAAACATTTGCATATGCACCGAGTCAGGCTCTGACCAAGTAGGGCGATTGGGTGTTTTTCCCCAAAAATGTAAAAACAGAGGACATAGTGTTTTAATTACATGCTTCCACTATTCCGTACTTTTATAGAAGGGGTTGCGTTATAAGGTTTGTTGCAGCTGCCCAGCTTTACGCATGCGGCAGCCCCAATTTAAATTAACTCCAAATATCTCATGTGATGCTATTTCAGCTCTGCACGAAAAATGTTGGAACCAACCATCAGACCAGTTATTGGAGCCGCCAGTCCAACTTTTACTGATGTCCTGCGGGTGACCTGATGAGGGCCAGACTGGCAAACCTCTCCATATCCCAATACCATTCTGAGTCACCCTCCATATCTATCATGTTGCCAACAATACGCTCTTTGGATTGCGTGACTCAAGCACGTTGTGCAAATACGCACTCTGTAATCAGTGCTGTGCACTGCTCCTGGCCAGGAAACCAAAGTCAATAACACGGCATCGATAAGACAGGTCCACGGGTTTAAAGGCTGTACAAAGTACAAGAGGTAGGCTTTAGGGAGCTACCCAATCCCACATAAATGTCCCAAGTGCAGATATGTGTTTGACATGGCCAATGAAGCATGATATCACAGTAGGGCTTTACGAATCTAGTCTATCCAGGGTATAGGCTAGTCTTACCTGTGTCATCATCCGGTCTGCACCTGTGTTCTCTTCATCTTTAAATATGATGTCAGGGTTATAGTTCGGGGTCAGCTCTTTGAAGCGCTCCGAGTTCCGTGTTATTTTCCCCTCATATCGACCACTCGCACCTAGTGTCTTCTCCGCTACATTAGGGCTGAACTGCTTGTAGGCAAGTGGCGCAAGCTTCCTCGGTGACCTCCTCTTGCCATATCCCCTTCCTGGCCCGCAGCCCTCGCTGACTTGCGAGAGAATCACTGCGCACCCGGCGAGGCACACCACGAGCCTGGGGAGTAGCATTCCACTCACCCACGCCAACGGACACCCCAAAAGGAGGTGACAGAAAAATGTCACTGATCAATTTAAAACACCTCCTCCCCCTGGTCGCTGCTTATCTCCTCTCACAGGGTACAAGAGGGGGAGGAGGACAGTTACAAATTAATCACCAAGTCCCCAAAACTCGCCATATCCCGGCGCGCAAAAAGACGCTGCGCTACTGGAGATGGAGTACAGCGCCGGCGTCTTTTAAAACCCCCAGGTAAGATCCCCTATAATAAAGTACCGGCGCGTTCAGCTGCTCCTCTCACGGTGAACGTCTCGTCTCACAGTTCAAGCGGAGACACGCGCATAAATAGGGAAAATCGTTTATCTTGGCAGACAGGTTCAAAGCCGTTCCCTTAGCTGTGAGAAACGTCCCTCAGTCAGACAGGCCCCGGTGCGCAGACTGACTGGGCTTTTTGGGTAGCGGTCAAAGGGTGTCCCCGCAGCGGTTTTCCTGCCACTCGGCTTGGCTCTCAATGCGTGGCCTGTGGTGCAAGACTCTCAGCTCAACTGGAAATGGAAGAGTTCCGAAAGATCAGATGCCGTGGAGGAGACCGCGCCCTGCCAGTCCTGCCCTCTGTCCCGTCCCAGCCTACCTCTCCTCCCATCTGGTCAGCCCGGCCGAGCCATTTCACTTTATTGCCCACACGCTCGGCTCTTTCTGCTCAACGCCACTGTGCGAGACAAACAACAGCCTACAGCCGTCTAGACTCGCGCACACACCGATACTGTCCTTTGGACCCGTGTGATTATCTTGGACTCATAACCTGGTGAAAGACACACGCGCGCGCTCCCCCCCTCCAGAATATTGTTAAATGCGAACATAATTGAATCGCCCTCAGTAAGAAGCGCGGTAATTGCCGCATGCATGTCCGATTTCATTAAGGGAGACAGTCAGGAATTCCAAAACCCCGACTCCTGTACCCTCACTGTGGTCACCCCTTTGCTGCTATAACAGCCTCCACTCTTCTGGGAGGGCTTTCTACTATATGCTGGAACATTTCTGTGGGGATTTGCTTCCATTCAGCCACAAGAGCATTAGTGAGGCCGGGCACTGATGTTAGGCGATTAGGCCCGGCTCGCAGTCAGCGTTCCAATTCATCCCAAAGGTGTTCGATGGGGTTGAGGTCAGGGCTCTGTGCAGGCCAGTCAAGTTCATCCACACCAACCTCGACAAACCATTTCTGTATGAACCTCTTTGTGCACATGGGCATTGTCAAACTGAAACAGGAAAGGACCTTCCCCAAACTGTTGCCACAAAGTTGGAAGCGCATAATGGTCTAGAATGTCATTGTATGCTGTAGGGTTAAGAATTCCCTTCACTGGAACTAAAGGGGCCTAGCCTGAACCATGAAAAATGGCTCCAGACTATTATTCCTCCTCCACCAAACATTACAGTTAGCGCTATGCATTCGGTCAGATAGCACTGTCCCCCAGTCCAGTGGCGGCGAGCTTTACACCCCTCCAGCAGACACTTGGCATTACGCATGGTGATCTTAGGCTTGTGTGCGGCTGCTCGGCCGTGGAAACCCATTTCAAGAAGCTCCTAACGAACAGTTCTGACGTTGCTTCCAGAGGCAGTTTAGAACTCGGTGGTGAATGTTGCAGATGAGGACAGACAATTTTTACACCCTACGCGCTTCAGCGGTCCAGTTCTGTGAGCTTGTGTGGCCTACCACTTCCTGGCTGAGCTGTTGTTACTCCTAGACGTTTCCACTTCACAATAACAGCACTTACAGTTGACCGGGGCAGCTCTAGCAGGGCAGACATTTGACAAACTGACTTGTTGGAATGGTGGCATCCTATGACGGTGCCACGTTGAAAGTCACTGAGCTCTTCAGGAAGGCCATTCTACTGCCAATGTTTGTCTATGGAGACTACATGGCTGTGTGCTCGATTTCATACCTCCATCAGAAACGGTTGTGGCTGAAATAGCCGAATCCACTAATTTGAAGGGGTGTCCACATACTTTTGTATATATAGTGTAACATCCATTTGAGACAATGTGCGCTCTTACGTCAGGCATTTCAAACATTTAGTGTCTCCTCTGTAGAGCGACTGACACCTTATTAAAATTGGGATAAATATGCATTCTGACTGAGCTATGACAGTGTTCTAACGGCGTTGACTTTTCAAAACAAGCCAAGTCCTCGACCAATGATTGAACAGGACTTCAATAGCATTCCAAGCATTCTACAACACCTTGAGTCAATATCTCATTCTCTCTCGAAAGAAATAAGAATGAATTGCCAACACACTGCTAACCATCCAATAAGGATAAGGCGCCTGGAGCATCAACTAGCCCTGTGGTTGGACTAGACCCAGGCTGGTACTAGAGCGTGGTCCTGTAATGGCAGTAATGTACAACTCCATTCTGCCCAGAAGTTGAAACGAGTAAATTCATGATGTTCCAAAAATGCAGATCTAAAGAGAACACAGTCATTGATCCACATCTAACGCTTATATTGATAAGACGCCCTAAATTGTCACACTTTATTTATTTAGACAATTAAAAAAATACACATCCATCAAACAATGAAACAGCCAAGGAAAAACATGCATATCTAATGATTTAATAAAAAAAAATGTTTAAAAAAAAAGGACATCTCCGTAGATGAGTACTTGAAAAACATGTCACATGAAGTAAGGTGGTAGTGCTCATAGACGGCATCCCAAACGACACCCCATCCCCTACATAGTAGTGCACTACTTTTGACCGTGTCATTTGGGACGTAGTCGCAGACAGTCTCCATAGTGTTTGGTGCCCTACAGGTTCCGAGGTCATCCAAAAAGCCCCTTAGCTTTCTTCTTCTTGGGTCGGGCGGAGGGCCGATCTGCGGCAGTAGCCATGGGAACTGTAGTCTGTGAGGACGGCAACAGACGTGTTAGAAACAAGGTAAGGATATTATGGTTACATTATAGCCTTCAGTCTGAGGGAGAGGGGTCTAGGCTGGGTTACCGTACAGCCCTTAGTTTACACAGACAGCCCAATTCTGATCTTTTGCCCAATTATTGGCAATACAGCTGATCAGATTGCTCAAAATACCAATTAGTGAAAGAAAAAGAAAAATCACAATTGGGCTGCCTGTGTAAACACAGCCTTAGTGACATCTGCTGCTGTAAAAGGGCTTATCAATAAATCGGATTGATTCATTCATTATTATTGGTAAATCAGAATCATTGCGGAGTTGACCAGACCTTTTCCTCATTAGGTGTCTCTGAGTCTGTGGTTCTGGCTCGGTCTCCCCGTCCAGTCTGCCTCTTATCCCCCTGGTCCAGCCCATGGTTCACCTCCTCTCCTGTAGGGAACAAACCAACCACCAATTCACACCTATAGTGGCCATAATCAGACACTAAAACCCATTTTTCACACTATTGAGCCCTGCTGAGCTGTCCTGGCCAAGGCAGCCTTGGTTTGAGCTGCAACGTTGCAACACATTTATTAACGTTGCAACAAAAGTATCAAACCGCTTGAGACTCCAACTTTCCCACGCCAGTTGTCCTGTTAAAAGCAGCACTAGCAGGAGAAGTGAAGTGTTTGGGTGATTGATGTTGTTTAGTTAGATTACAGAAATGTCTGGGACAGAATATAAGTAGTTCATCCCTCCCCCTGGTGATCTCTTATAGAATGTGTCTGTGTGAGAGAGTGTGTTGGTAGGACATGCGATCCTACAGGTCTAAATCTGAGGCCTTGGGCCACAGAAGTGACGGCAAGATGGGATGGGATTAGAAAGATCATACGACCAATGAGAAGAGGTCCAGACCTGGGGGCTGTGTGCCGCTGGCGGAGTGGTTAGGGTCACGGTCCCCTGTGGTGGATTCGTCCTCTTCGGGGGCGTGTCTCTCAGAGATCTTACGTTTGCGAGCGTTGGTGTTGCCGTAGGACGTGACGGCTGAGTAGAGCTCCTGCAGCTCAGAGTCAAACCCCAGACCGCCCTGCCTCGCACATACCTGTGGCACAGTCTGAGGGAGAGAGAGAATAGGAGAGAGGGAGAGAGAGAGAATGGGAAAGGGAGAAAATTATGACAAATCCAACTAATGTCAAAACTGTTGGCTATCTTTCCATAAATATACATTTATATTAATATTTTCCTGCACACTATATTTTGAGGGGATTAAATGAAAGAAAAATAAGAGTACAGGAAGCAGAGGGAAATGACCAGAAATAAACTGTGACCTGAACAAACACTAAGCTATCAGAGAGGGAGAGAAACAGTATGAGGGAACGAGTGAGAGGTATAGAGAGAACTACACTAAATGATTTAGAGAGAATATATGAATGATATGGAAAGACTATGTCCTGCAGTGAGTGTGTCTGTCTGTCAGTCAGTCAATCAGCCAGCCTCCTGCCTGGTGGCCTGCTTTCCCCAGTCAGTCACATGGTAGAGGTCTGGAGGAGTGACTGAAGGCTTTCCCCAGTCAGTTACATGGTAGAGGTCTGGAGGAGTGACTGAAGGCTTTCCCCAGTCAGTCACATGGTAGAGGTCTGGAGGAGTGACTGAAGTCTTTCCCCAGTCAGTTACATGGTAGAGGTCTGGAGGAGTGACTGAAGGCTTTCCCCAGTCAGTCACATGGTAGAGGTCTGGAGGAGTGACTGAAGTCTTTCCCCGGTCAGTCACATGGTAGAGGTCTGGAGGAGTGACTGAAGGCTTTCCCCAGTCAGTTACATGGTAGAGGTCTGGAGGAGTGACTGAAGGCATTCCCCAGTCAGTCACATGGTAGAGGTCTGGAGGAGTGACTGAAGTCTTTCCCCAGTCAGTCACATGGTAGAGGTCTGGAGGAGTGACTGAAGTCTTTCCCCAGTCAGTCACATGGTAGAGGTCTGGAGGAGTGACTGAAGTCTTTCCCCAGTCAGTCACATGGTAGAGGTCTGGAGGAGTGACTGAAGGCTGAAGGCCTGATAAGGGTCAAATGAAAGCAGTTTTTCTAGCAGCTCTGGCACAAGGTAGAGACCAGCAAACAGGAACAACACTACAGGAGACAGGAAACAGGAACAACACTATAGGAGACAGGAAACTTCGGTAGGTCTATATAGGCTGCTACAACACCGTACTGCACTGTTGTGTGTGTGTGTGTGTACACACACACACGTTGACGCCACAACCAACTACAAGTCAAGACAGATAACATACTAAACTCATACAGCACGTACACACTATTCATTCTACTCTTTCACTCGCTTTTTTCAGTCAAACGGAGAGGACAAACTCTGAATTAGCTGTTCAAATATTGACGGGGAGAAATTGGTGGTCTCGCACTGCTGTCAGTGAGAGGGGCTCCTAAACATACTTGGTCAGGTTTAGAGGTCTGCATTGATTTATTTTAGTTTTTTGTTTGTTTAAATATCGTAAAAATAAATGTATGCTCTGGTCAGGCTTTAGTTCCCCTTTGGGCACAGAGCAACCAATGTGTGGAGGAGCAGCGGCTCCATAGAAAAGGAGTAGAGCCACCCTTCTCTTCTCCTCACCCTCCTCTTCACCCTCCTCTTCACCCTTCTCTTCTCCTCACTCTCCTCCTCACCCTTCTCTTCTCCTCACCCTTCTCTCCTCCTCACTCTTCTCTTCTCCTCACTCTCCTCTTCACCCTTCTCTTCTCCTCACTCTCCTCTTCACCCTTCTCTTCTCCTCACTCTCCTCTTCACCCTTCTCTTCTCCTCACTCTCCTCCTCCGCTCTCCATCATCTCATTTTCTGTTCCGCACCTTCGTTTTCACGTTCATCTTTCTTTCCACGAAATGTTGCTATCATTCAACCTCCGGTTTTCATCCATTTTATCATTCATGCTATCATTTGGCCCTGGTCTTTTCTCCCACACTTTTATCAATGTCCTCCCTTTGCCCCGTTCCACACAAACCACTGCATTTCAGTCTAAATAAGTGTTTATTGCATTCAATTCCTGTGACAACAGTCCCTTGTGAAATGTGGAAACTTGCTGTTTTCCCATTTTGTCCCAACCTTCTCCTGTAGGACACATCAGAAAACACTTGGCATGCACACCTCTTCTGGAAAACACTTGGCATGCACACCTCTTCTGGAAAACATTTAGCATGCACACCTCTTCTGGAAAACACTTGGCATGCACACCTCTTCTGGAAAACACTTGGCATGCACACCTCTTCTGGAAAACACTTGGCATGCACACCTCTTCTGGAAAACACTTGGCATGCACACCTCTTCTGGAAAACACTTGGCATGCACACCTCTTCTGGTAAATTTGCTCCTTTTCTGTCAAGTTGTTTGAGGATCCTTGATGGACAGTAACAGTAAAACAAGGTGAAATCTTTAATGGTGAAACTGCTTCGTCTGTTTGTGATGTAACAACAACAAACAAGTTACTGCAAAGAACAAACACTTTTTAATTTTTTTAATCAGACATTGCTCACAATATGCACAGCAATATCTTTACCACGCTGCGCGACGTCGCCTCGGCAACAAAACCAATAATGGTGGTGGGGGCGGCCAGCGGTTCCGTTTCCCCTTACAATGGATTACATCTAAGTCAGCGCTGTAACTAGTCCACTTGGGACCGTCCCTTTAAACCGGCAAGTGTAAAGCATTCTCAAACGTATGTCCAATGTATTGGGCCTGCGTCTCAGAGTAGGAGTGTTGTTTTAGGATCAGTTTAGCCTTTTAAAGCATAATGAATAAGGGCATGGACCTAGATCAGCCCTCCTGTACGATAAACAACTCTTAAACGCATAAAAAGGGAAAGAATGGCATAAAGAGTTAACAAAACAAAGGTCAGTTTAAATAGACTACCGTGGTTCAACCACCTCTCTACCTCACAGTTAGTAATATTAATCTGGAACTTTCTTGTGGCCTCCACCAGACTGAGTGGCCTGCCGCTGTCATAACAGACCAAAGTCCTGCAGTACGGAGACAGGGGAGGAGCTACTGTTTTGGTGAGCTCACCTGTGTTAGGGATTTGATTGAGGTTAGGGTCAGTTTACCCTCATCGGACTGTCAATGGGATGCACGCCAGTCAAGTTCCTTTAGTTGCACCCTCACAAATCTGACCCCTGCCCTCTGTAGGGTTGTTAGACTGCTGGCCATCCATAATCCATTCTGGCACCTTAGCCAATCACTGCCCCGCGGCCTGACCAAAGAAAAACAAGGAAGGATGAGTAGAAGGAGGGTGAGGGATGTTGACATTTCCCTCTATTACTAGTGGGTAAACAGCTCTGAGTTTAGCTGGTGTTGTTTTCTGAGATAGACCAGTCTCTAGGCTGGTGTTGTTTTCTGAAATAGAACACAGTCTCTAGGCCGGTGTTGTTTTCTGAAATAGAACACAGTCTCTAGGCCGGTGTTGTTTTCTGAGATAGACCAGTCTCTAGGCCGGTGTTGTTTTCTGAGATAGACCAGTCTCTAGGCCGGTGTTGTTTTCTGAAATAGAACACAGTCTCTAGGCCGGTGTTGTTTTCTGAAATAGAACACAGTCTCTAGGCCGGTGTTGTTTTCTGAAATAGAACACAGTCTCTAGGCTGGTGTTGTTTTATGAGTTAAAACAACTCCGGTCTAGAGACTGGTCTATGAGATAGGCCGGTGTTGTTTTCTGAGATAGACCAGTCTCTAGGCCGGTGTTGTTTTCTGAGATAGACCAGTCTCTAGGCCGGTGTTGTTTTCTGAAATAGAACACAGTCTCTAGGCCGGTGTTGGGGATTGGTGCTGACCGAACTTCATGGAACCCTGGTACAGACTGCTGAGGCCTCACCTGATCTATAGTAAAAACACTGATGCTGGATCCTAAACTGGCCCCTACCCCTAACCCCAGTCAGGAACCACTGACCCCTACACCCTAGTCAGGAACCACTGACCCCTAGTCAGGAACCACTGACCCCTAGTCAGGAACCACTGACCCCTACACCCTAGTCATGAACCACTAACCCCTATACCCTAGTCAGTAACCACTGACCCCTACACCCTAGTCAGGAACCACTGACCCCTAGTCAGGAACCACTGACCCCTAGTCAGGAACCACTGACCCCTAGTCAGGAACCACTGACCCCTACACCCTAGTCATGAACCACTAACCCCTACACCCTAGTCAGTAACCACTGACCCCTACACCCTAGTCAGGAACCACTGACCCCTACACCCTAGTCAGTAACCACTGACCCCTACACCCTAGTCAGTAACCACTGACCCCTACACCCTAGTCAGTAACCACTGACCCCGACACCCTAGTCAGTAACCACTGACCCCGACACCCTAGTCAGGAACCACTGACCCCGACACCCTAGTCAGGAACCACTGACCCCGACACCCTAGTCAGGAACCACTGACCCTTACACCCTAATCAGGAACCACTGACCCCTACACCCTAGTCAGTAACCACTGACCCCTACACCCTAGTCAGGAACCACTGACCCCTACACCCTAGTCAGGAACCACTGACCCCTACACCCTAGTCAGTAACCACTGACCCCTACACCCTAGTCAGTAACCACTGACCCCTACACCCTAGTCAGGAACCACTGACCCCTACACCCTAGTCAGGAACCACTGACCCCTACACCCTAGTCAGGAACCACTGACCCATACACCCTAGTCAGGAACTTCTAACCCCTACACAGGAACCACTGACCCATACACCCTAGTCAGGAACCACTGACCCAGACAACCTAGTCAGTAACCACTGACCCCTACACCCTAGTCAGGAACCACTGACCCCTAGTCAGGAACCACTGACCCCTAGTCAGGAACCACTGACCCCTAGTCAGGAACCACTGACCCCTAGTCAGGAACCACTGACCCCTACACCCTAGTCAGGAACCACTGACCCATACACCCTAGTCAGGAACCACTGACCCATACACCCTAGTCAGGAACCACTGACCCATACACCCTAGTCAGGAACCACTGACCCATACACCCTAGTCAGAAACCACTGACCCATACACCCTAGTCAGAAACCACTGACCCATACACCCTAGTCAGAAACCACTGACCCATACACCCTAGTCAGGAACCACTGACCCCTACACCCTAGTCAGGAACCACTGACCCCTACACCCTAGTCAGGAACCACTGACCCCTACACCCTAGTCAGGAACCACTGACCCATACACCCTAGTCAGGAACCACTGACCCATACACCCTAGTCAGGAACCACTGACCCATACACCCTAGTCAGGAACCACTAACCCCTACACCCTAGTCAGGAACCACTGACCCATAGACCCTAGTCAGGAAACACTGACCCCTACACCCTAGTCAGGAACCACTAACCACTACACAGGAACCACTGACCCATACACCCTAGTCAGGAACCACTGACCCAGACACCCTAGTCAGGAACCACTGACCCCTAGTCAGGAACCACTGACCCCTAGTCAGGAACCACTGACCCCTAGTCAGGAACCACTGACCCCTAGTCAGGAACCACTGACCCATACACCCTAGTCAGAAACCACTGACCCATACACCCTAGTCAGGAACCACTGACCCATACACCCTAGTCAGTAACCACTGACCCCGACACCCTAGTCAGGAACCACTGACCCCGACACCCTAGTCAGGAACCACTGACCCCGACACCCTAGTCAGGAACCACTGACCCCGACACCCTAGTCAGGAACCACTGACCCTTACACCCTAATCAGGAACCACTGACCCTTACACCCTAGTCAGTAACCACTGACCCCTACACCCTAGTCAGGAACCACTGACCCCTACACCCTAGTCAGGAACCACTGACCCCTACACCCTAGTCAGTAACCACTGACCCCTACACCCTAGTCAGGAACCACTGACCCCTACACCCTAGTCAGGAACCACTGACCCCTACACCCTAGTCAGGAACCACTGACCCCTACACCCTAGTCAGGAACCACTGACCCATACACCCTAGTCAGGAACTTCTAACCCCTACACAGGAACCACTGACCCATACACCCTAGTCAGGAACCACTGACCCAGACAACCTAGTCAGTAACCACTGACCCCTACACCCTAGTCAGGAACCACTGACCCCTAGTCAGGAACCACTGACCCCTAGTCAGGAACCACTGACCCCTAGTCAGGAACCACTGACCCCTACACCCTAGTCAGGAACCACTGACCCATACACCCTAGTCAGGAACCACTGACCCATACACCCTAGTCAGGAACTTCTAACCCCTACACAGGAACCACTGACCCATACACCCTAGTCAGGAACCACTGACCCATACACCCTAGTCAGGAACCACTGACCCATACACCCTAGTCAGGAACCACTGACCCATACACCCTAGTCAGAAACCACTGACCCATACACCCTAGTCAGAAACCACTGACCCATACACCCTAGTCAGAAACCACTGACCCATACACCCTAGTCAGGAACCACTGACCCCTACACCCTAGTCAGGAACCACTGACCCCTAGTCAGGAACCACTGACCCCTAGTCAGGAACCACTGACCCCTAGTCAGGAACCACTGACCCCTACACCCTAGTCATGAACCACTAACCCCTACACCCTAGTCAGTAACCACTGACCCCTACACCCTAGTCAGGAACCACTGACCCCTACACCCTAGTCAGGAACCACTGACCCCTACACCCTAGTCAGTAACCACTGACCCCTACACCCTAGTCAGTAACCACTGACCCCGACACCCTAGTCAGTAACCACTGACCCCGACACCCTAGTCAGGAACCACTGACCCCGACACCCTAGTCAGGAACCACTGACCCGACACCCTAGTCAGGAACCACTGACCCTTACACCCTAATCAGGAACCACTGACCCTTACACCCTAGTCAGTAACCACTGACCCCTACACCCTAGTCAGGAACCACTGACCCCTACACCCTAGTCAGGAACCACTGACCCCTACACCCTAGTCAGTAACCACTGACCCCTACACCCTAGTCAGTAACCACTGACCCCTACACCCTAGTCAGGAACCACTGACCCCTACACCCTAGTCAGGAACCACTGACCCCTACACCCTAGTCAGGAACCACTGACCCATACACCCTAGTCAGGAACTTCTAACCCCTACACAGGAACCACTGACCCATACACCCTAGTCAGGAACCACTGACCCAGACAACCTAGTCAGTAACCACTGACCCCTACACCCTAGTCAGGAACCACTGACCCCTAGTCAGGAACCACTGACCCCTAGTCAGGAACCACTGACCCCTAGTCAGGAACCACTGACCCCTAGTCAGGAACCACTGACCCCTACACCCTAGTCAGGAACCACTGACCCATACACCCTAGTCAGGAACCACTGACCCATACACCCTAGTCAGGAACCACTGACCCAGACAACCTAGTCAGTAACCACTGACCCCTACACCCTAGTCAGGAACCACTGACCCCTAGTCAGGAACCACTGACCCCTAGTCAGGAACCACTGACCCCTAGTCAGGAACACTGACCCCTAGTCAGGAACCACTGACCCCTACACCCTAGTCAGGAACCACTGACCCATACACCCTAGTCAGGAACCACTGACCCATACACCCTAGTCAGGAACCACTGACCCATACACCCTAGTCAGGAACCACTGACCCATACACCCTAGTCAGAAACCACTGACCCATACACCCTAGTCAGAAACCACTGACCCATACACCCTAGTCAGAAACCACTGACCCATACACCCTAGTCAGGAACCACTGACCCCTACACCCTAGTCAGGAACCACTGACCCCTACACCCTAGTCAGGAACCACTGACCCCTACACCCTAGTCAGGAACCACTGACCCCTACACCCTAGTCAGGAACCACTGACCCATACACCCTAGTCAGGAACCACTGACCCATACACCCTAGTCAGGAACCACTGACCCATACACCCTAGTCAGGAACCACTGACCCATACACCCTAGTCAGGAACCACTAACCCCTACACCCCTAGTCAGGAACCACTGACCCATAGACCCTAGTCAGGAAACACTGACCCCTACACCCTAGTCAGGAACCACTAACCACTACACAGGAACCACTGACCCATACACCCTAGTCAGGAACCACTGACCCAGACACCCTAGTCAGGAACCACTGACCCCTAGTCAGGAACCACTGACCCCTAGTCAGGAACCACTGACCCCTAGTCAGGAACCACTGACCCATACACCCTAGTCAGAAACCACTGACCCATACACCCTAGTCAGAAACCACTGACCCCTACACCCTAGTCAGGAACCACTGACCCCTACACCCTAGTCAGGAACCACTGACCCCTACACCCTAGTCAGGAACCACTGACCCATACACCCTAGTCAGGAACCACTGACCCATACACCCTAGTCAGGAACCACTGACCCATACACCCTAGTCAGGAACCACTGACCCATACACCCTAGTCAGTAACCACTGACCCCGACACCCTAGTCAGGAACCACTGACCCCGACACCCTAGTCAGGAACCACTGACCCCGACACCCTAGTCAGGAACCACTGACCCTTACACCCTAATCAGGAACCACTGACCCTTACACCCTAGTCAGTAACCACTGACCCCTACACCCTAGTCAGGAACCACTGACCCCTACACCCTAGTCAGGAACCACTGACCCCTACACCCTAGTCAGTAACCACTGACCCCTACACCCTAGTCAGGAACCACTGACCCCTACACCCTAGTCAGGAACCACTGACCCCTACACCCTAGTCAGGAACCACTGACCCCTACACCCTAGTCAGGAACCACTGACCCATACACCCTAGTCAGGAACTTCTAACCCCTACACAGGAACCACTGACCCATACACCCTAGTCAGGAACCACTGACCCAGACAACCTAGTCAGTAACCACTGACCCCTACACCCTAGTCAGGAACCACTGACCCCTAGTCAGGAACCACTGACCCCTAGTCAGGAACCACTGACCCCTAGTCAGGAACCACTGACCCCTAGTCAGGAACCACTGACCCCTAGTCAGGAACCACTGACCCATACACCCTAGTCAGGAACCACTGACCCATACACCCTAGTCAGGAACCACTGACCCATACACCCTAGTCAGAAACCACTGACCCATACACCCTAGTCAGAAACCACTGACCCATACACCCTAGTCAGGAACCACTGACCCCTACACCCTAGTCAGGAACCACTGACCCCTACACCCTAGTCAGGAACCACTGACCCCTACACCCTAGTCAGGAACCACTGACCCCTACACCCTAGTCAGGAACCACTGACCCATACACCCTAGTCAGGAACCACTGACCCATACACCCTAGTCAGGAACCACTGACCCATACACCCTAGTCAGGAACCACTGACCCCTACACCCTAGTCAGTAACCACTGACCCCTACACCCTAGTCAGGAACCACTGACCCCTACACCCTAGTCAGGAACCACTGACCCCTACACCCTAGTCAGGAACCACTGACCCCTACACCCTAGTCAGGAACCACTGACCCATACACCCTAGTCAGGAACTTCTAACCCCTACACAGGAACCACTGACCCATACACCCTAGTCAGGAACCACTGACCCAGACAACCTAGTCAGTAACCACTGACCCCTACACCCTAGTCAGGAACCACTGACCCCTAGTCAGGAACCACTGACCCCTAGTCAGGAACCACTGACCCCTAGTCAGGAACCACTGACCCCTAGTCAGGAACCACTGACCCCTACACCCTAGTCAGGAACCACTGACCCATACACCCTAGTCAGGAACCACTGACCCATACACCCTAGTCAGGAACCACTGACCCATACACCCTAGTCAGAAACCACTGACCCATACACCCTAGTCAGAAACCACTGACCCATACACCCTAGTCAGGAACCACTGACCCCTACACCCTAGTCAGGAACCACTGACCCCTACACCCTAGTCAGGAACCACTGACCCCTACACCCTAGTCAGGAACCACTGACCCCTACACCCTAGTCAGGAACCACTGACCCATACACCCTAGTCAGGAACCACTGACCCATACACCCTAGTCAGGAACCACTGACCCATACACCCTAGTCAGGAACCACTGACCCATACACCCTAGTCAGGAACCACTAACCCCTACACCCCTAGTCAGGAACCACTGACCCATACACCCTAGTCAGGAAACACTGACCCCTACACCCTAGTCAGGAACCACTAACCACTACACAGGAACCACTGACCCATACACCCTAGTCAGGAACCACTGACCCAGACACCCTAGTCAGGAACCACTGACCCCTAGTCAGGAACCACTGACCCCTAGTCAGGAACCACTGACCCCTAGTCAGGAACCACTGACCCCTAGTCAGGAACCACTGACCCCTAGTCAGGAACCACTGACCCCTAGTCAGGAACCACTGACCCATACACCCTAGTCAGAAACCACTGACCCATACACCCTAGTCAGAAACCACTGACCCCTACACCCTAGTCAGGAACCACTGACCCCTACACCCTAGTCAGGAACCACTGACCCCTACACCCTAGTCAGGAACCACTGACCCATACACCCTAGTCAGGAACCACTGACCCATACACCCTAGTCAGGAACCACTGACCCATACACCCTAGTCAGGAACCACTGACCCATACACCCTAGTCAGGAACCACTAACCCCTACACCCTAGTCAGGAACCACTGACCCAGACACCCTAGTCAGGAACCACTGACCCCTAGTCAGGAACCACTGACCCCTAGTCAGGAACCACTGACCCATACACCCTAGTCAGGAACCACTGACCCAGACACCCTAGTCAGGAACCACTGACCCCTAGTCAGGAACCACTGACCCCTAGTCAGGAACCACTGACCCCTAGTCAGGAACCACTGACCCCTACACCCTAGTCATGAACCACTAACCCCTACACCCTAGTCAGTAACCACTGACCCCTACACCCTAGTCAGGAACCACTGACCCCTAGTCAGGAACCACTGACCCCTAGTCAGGAACCACTGACCCCTACACCCTAGTCATGAACCACTAACCCCTACACCCTAGTCAGTAACCACTGACCCCTACACCCTAGTCAGGAACCACTGACCCCTACACCCTAGTCAGTAACCACTGACCCCTACACCCTAGTCAGTAACCACTGACCCCGACACCCTAGTCAGTAACCACTGACCCCGACACCCTAGTCAGGAACCACTGACCCCGACACCCTAGTCAGGAACCACTGACCCCGACACCCTAGTCAGGAACCACTGACCCCGACACCCTAGTCAGGAACCACTGACCCTTACACCCTAATCAGGAACCACTGACCCTTACACCCTAGTCAGTAACCACTGACCCCTACACCCTAGTCAGGAACCACTGACCCCTACACCCTAGTCAGGAACCACTGACCCCTACACCCTAGTCAGGAACCACTGACCCCTACACCCTAGTCAGTAACCACTGACCCCTACACCCTAGTCAGGAACCACTGACCCCTACACCCTAGTCAGGAACCACTGACCCCTACACCCTAGTCAGGAACCACTGACCCATACACCCTAGTCAGGAACTTCTAACCCCTACACAGGAACCACTGACCCATACACCCTAGTCAGGAACCACTGACCCAGACAACCTAGTCAGTAACCACTGACCCCTACACCCTAGTCAGGAACCACTGACCCCTAGTCAGGAACCACTGACCCCTAGTCAGGAACCACTGACCCCTAGTCAGGAACCACTGACCCCTAGTCAGGAACCACTGACCCCTACACCCTAGTCAGGAACCACTGACCCATACACCCTAGTCAGGAACCACTGACCCATACACCCTAGTCAGGAACCACTGACCCATACACCCTAGTCAGGAACCACTGACCCATACACCCTAGTCAGAAACCACTGACCCATACACCCTAGTCAGAAACCACTGACCCATACACCCTAGTCAGGAACCACTGACCCCTACACCCTAGTCAGGAACCACTGACCCCTACACCCTAGTCAGGAACCACTGACCCCTACACCCTAGTCAGGAACCACTGACCCCTACACCCTAGTCAGGAACCACTGACCCATACACCCTAGTCAGGAACCACTGACCCATACACCCTAGTCAGGAACCACTGACCCTTACACCCTAATCAGGAACCACTGACCCTTACACCCTAGTCAGTAACCACTGACCCCTACACCCTAGTCAGGAACCACTGACCCCTACACCCTAGTCAGGAACCACTGACCCCTACACCCTAGTCAGGAACCACTGACCCCTACACCCTAGTCAGGAACCACTGACCCCTACACCCTAGTCAGGAACCACTGACCCCTACACCCTAGTCAGGAACCACTGACCCCTACACCCTAGTCAGGAACCACTGACCCATACACCCTAGTCAGGAACTTCTAACCCCTACACAGGAACCACTGACCCATACACCCTAGTCAGGAACCACTGACCCAGACAACCTAGTCAGTAACCACTGACCCCTACACCCTAGTCAGGAACCACTGACCCCTAGTCAGGAACCACTGACCCCTAGTCAGGAACCACTGACCCCTAGTCAGGAACCACTGACCCCTAGTCAGGAACCACTGACCCCTACACCCTAGTCAGGAACCACTGACCCATACACCCTAGTCAGGAACCACTGACCCATACACCCTAGTCAGGAACCACTGACCCATACACCCTAGTCAGGAACCACTGACCCATACACCCTAGTCAGAAACCACTGACCCATACACCCTAGTCAGAAACCACTGACCCCTACACCCTAGTCAGGAACCACTGACCCCTACACCCTAGTCAGGAACCACTGACCCCTACACCCTAGTCAGGAACCACTGACCCCTACACCCTAGTCAGGAACCACTGACCCCTACACCCTAGTCAGGAACCACTGACCCATACACCCTAGTCAGGAACCACTGACCCATACACCCTAGTCAGGAACCACTGACCCATACACCCTAGTCAGGAACCACTGACCCATACACCCTAGTCAGGAACCACTAACCCCTACACCCTAGTCAGGAACCACTGACCCATACACCCTAGTCAGGAAACACTGACCCATACACCCTAGTCAGTAACCACTGACCCCTACACCCTAGTCAGGAACCACTAACCACTACACAGGAACCACTGACCCATACACCCTAGTCAGGAACCACTGACCCAGACACCCTAGTCAGGAACCACTGACCCCTAGTCAGGAACCACTGACCCCTAGTCAGGAACCACTGACCCCTAGTCAGGAACCACTGACCCATACACCCTAGTCAGGAACCACTGACCCATACACCCTAGTCAGGAACCACTAACCCCTACACCCTAGTCAGGAACCACTAACCCCTACACAGGAACCACTGACCCATACACCCTAGTCAGGAACCACTGACCCAGACACCCTAGTCAGGAACCACTGACCCCTACACCCTAGTCAGGAACCACTGACCCCTACACCCTAGTCAGTAACCACTGACCCCTACACCCTAGTCAGTAACCACTGACCCCTACACCCTAGTCAGGAACCACTAACCCCTACACAGGAACCACTGACCCATACACCCTAGTCAGGAACCACTGACCCAGACACCCTAGTCAGGAACCACTGACCCAGACACCCTAGTCAGGAACCACTGACCCCTACACCCTAGTCAGGAACCACTGACCCCTAGTCAGGAACCACTGACCCCTAGTCAGGAACCACTGACCCCTACACCCTAGTCAGGAACTACTGACCCATACACCCTAGTCAGGAACTACTGACCCATACACCCTAGTCAGGAACCACTGACCCATACACCCTAGTCAGGAACCACTGACCCATACACCCTAGTCAGGAACCACTGACCCATACACCCTAGTCAGGAACCACTGACCCATACACCCTAGTCAGGAACCACTGACCCATACACCCTAGTCAGGAACCACTAACCCCTACACCCTAGTCAGGAACCACTAACCCATACACCCTAGTCAGGAACCACTAACCCCTACACAGGAACCACTGACCCATACACCCTAGTCAGGAACCACTGACCCAGACACCCTAGTCAGGAACCACTGACCCCTACACCCTAGTCAGGAACCACTGACCCCTACACCCTAGTCAGGAACCACTGACCCCTACACCCTAGTCAGGAACCACTAACCCCAACACCCTAGCCAGTAACCACTGACCCCTAATCAGTAACCACTGACCCCTAGCCCCGACACCCTAGTCAGTAACCACTGACCTCTAACCCCGACACCCTAGTCAGTAACCACTGACCCCCAACCCCCTAGTCAGTAACCACTGACCCATATTGCCTTACGCAGAGGTTACAGGACCTAAAACAACCACATTGGATATTGATATTCTACTACACACGCCAGGCTGGCAGATGGCTATGGAACAACAAACAGAGGCAGGTGAAGTCCTAATGGTCCGTCTGCCTTTAAACCCTGAAAGCGCATCACTTTACATCTGGTCATATCTGTCTGCACTTCCCTGTCAACTACTCTCACCCTCTTTCTCCCTCTCTTCCCAGTCAACTACTCTCACCCTCTTTCTCCCTCTCCTCCCAGTCAACTACTCTCACCCTCTTTCTCCCTCTCTTCCCAGTCAACTACTCTCAGCCTCTTTCTCCCTCAACCTCTTCTCCCTCTCTTCCCAGTCAACTACTCTCACCCTCTTTCTCCCTCTCTTCCCAGTCAACTACTCTCACCCTCTTTCTTTCTCTCAAGCCAGGAGAGGAGCCAGGAGACTGAGGAGAGGCTTCCCCACATCACTCCCTCTCTCTGGGACAACTGACAGGAGGAGAGGGGGTCAGACCTCTGGAGGGGATTTATGATTTTACGAGGATCCCCATTAGCCGACGCCAATGATGACAGCTAGTCTTCCTGGGGTCTGACATAACGAAAAAGACATTACAGACAAAAATACTCTATATACACACACACATAAAAACTGAGCAATCGGGAGATTAGGGCCTTGGTCAGGGAGGGGACCAAGAACCCGATGATCACTCTGACAGAGCTCCAGAGTTCCTCTGTGGAGATGGGAGAACAATCCAAAAGGACAAGCATCTCTGCAGCACTCCACCAATCAGGCCTTTATGGTAGAGTGGCCAGATGGAAGCCACTCCTCAGTAAAAAGGCACATGACAGCCTGCTTGGAGTTTGCCAAAAGGCACCTAAAGGACTCTCAGACAACGAGAAATAAGATTCACTGTTCTGATGAAACCAAGATTGAACCCTTTGGCCTGAATAACAAGTGTAATGTCTGGAGGAAACCAGGCATCGCTTATCAATACCAGGCCTTGTCCCTAAAAACAGACACATGGTGAGGTAGAGAAGTAGAAACAGGGAAAGGGGATACTTAGTCAGTTATACAACTGAATGCCTTCAACTGAAATGTCTTCCGCATTTAAGCCAACCCCTCTGAAACAGAGAGGTGCGGGGGGGCTGCCTTAATCGACATCCACGACTTCGGCGCCCGGGGAACAGTGGGTTAATTGCCTTGCTCAAGGGCAGAACGACAGATTTTTACCTCGTCAGCTCTAGGATTCGATCCAGCAACCTTTATGATTACTGGTCCAATGCTCTAACCACAAACAGACACATGGTGAGGTACAAACACACAAACCCCAGGCCTTGTCCCTAAAAACAGACACATGGTGAGGTACAAACACACATAAACCCCAGGCCTTGTCCCTAAAAACAGACATGGTGAGGTACAAACACATAAACCCCAGGCCTTGTCCCTAAAAACAGACACATGGTGAGGTACAAACACACATAAACCCCAGGCCTTGTCCCTAAAAACAGACACATGGTGAGGTACAAACACATAAACCCCAGGCCTTGTCCCTAAAAACAGACATGGTGAGGTACAAACACATAAACCCCAGGCCTTGTCCCTAAAAACAGACACATGGTGAGGTACAAACACACATAAACCCCAGGCCTTGTCCCTAAAAACAGACATGGTGAGGTACAAACACACATAAACCCCAGGCCTTGTCCCTAAAAACAGACATGGTGAGGTAGAAGGGTGTAAATGTAGAAAGCCATCACCGACAGCTGTCCAAGATTCTACATGGTGAACAAGGAAAGACAACCTCTGATCACAGGCAACAATGAAGAACACATTGAACTGACTATCCAAGGTCCCTCCCCTCAGCCTCTCCAATGGTTTAGAGGAGGAGGCAAGGGTAGAGGATGCAAGGGATCGAGGAAAGATGAATTGAGAAAGATCCTTCCTCGTGTCTCCTTTTCTCCTTCTTCCAACCCTCCACTTGCACACAGTTTCCACAGGGCTCTCCCCTGCCTCGGGGCCTGTAATTAGGGCCATTGTGGCCTGGCCTGCTCCCTCTCACTGCCCCTTCAGCTGGCGGGCCTGGTTCTAGACGGCCCAGTGTGGCGTCCCACAAGCCATCAGGATGGGCTGCCGGCCCAGCGCTACACAGATCCCAGCAACCCTCAGACACGTGATGTAAACATTGGCTGCAGTCCAAACTCAAAGTAGACGGCCCTCGGCCCCTAACCCCTCAGTCCTTGAATGGCGTTTTACATCGTCACATCCCAGTGAACCTTAAAATGTCCCTTGCCCAAGCGAGGGAGAGTGATGTTCGGAGAGGCAACGTCCTAGGTGGAAATCTTCAAGTTGATTTAAAAAACAACCAACCAAAGCTATTAATATACTGTACCTAGCAAGCTAACGTAGCTCACTAGCACTCCTGTCAGGTAGCTAGCTAAAGTCCCCCATAGCTGGCAAGCTAGTTTTATAGTATGGTCATGTATTCCAATACATTTCAGAATTCCCCAAAAATATGTTTATGAAACTAGCTACGTTTTATGGGCTCCTCACTACGAGACTAAGCCCATTTGTCAACGCTAAAATCAATGTCATCCACAGTATATATATTTTTCACCAAGCTAGCATCGTAAATTTGTCTGACACAGCGAAAATAGAGCCGTGTTGATTAAATTTGACACTTCGCGGCCACCAGAATTTGACACATGGCTACAGTTTGCATTGAATTGTGGGTCATATCAACCCCAAAAGTGATTCATGTTCTTCACTCACTCTCTCCAGCTAAATGGAGGGCCGAGGGGGCAACGTTAGTGAACTGGACCTCCATCTAAGATGTCAATCACACTGCATCCGGTTCTGACGGGGGTTCCCCCCGAGGGAAAGTGGCTAGCGCAAGGGCTGAGGGGGTACAAATAACAGGTTTGGACTGTAGCCACTCTCTCTGTCCTTTCTCTATTAGGGAAGAAGGGAGGGAAGAGAAGAAAGAAGGATATTATAAAGATCTTCTCTCATCTCTCTTTCCCTTTCTGTTGATCTCTCCTTCTCTGGTCC